>NW_016816382.1:0-2993 GCF_001698545.2 Rhinopithecus bieti | reverse complement strand
GAGACATCTTAACCAAACTCTCCATAGAGACATGTCAATCGTGGGTAACCCTACTTCCCCTTGCCCTTACCAGACTACGGGCGACACCTAGAAGCCCTACAGGCCTTAGCCCATTTGAACTGGTTTATGGGCGCCCTCTTGCATTATGAGAACTTCCTATTCTTCCCACACTGTTGACACCCTACTTGCCCTATCTCTCTCTCTTAAGACAATTACTTAGAGAACACGCCGAAAGGTCACTTCCCCCACCTACATAAGGAAATCCAGACACCCCCTCGGCCCTTTCTCCAGGTGACCAGGTTCTACTCAAGGATCTACATGCAAAGGGCCTTATTCCTAAGTGGAAGAGCCCATATACAGTAATTCTTACCACTTCTACAGCAGCCAAGCTTTTAGGTCACAGTTCCTGGGTCCATTTTACCCAGTTGAAGAGAGCCTAGTCCCCTCAGGCTAAGTGGCAGTCCACCCAACTGTTGCCCACCCGTCTAAAAATAACCAAGATAGAAACAGGCTAGATGAGCCACACCCTCCTCAAATTTTCCTGTTTCCTCACTATTCTTCATCTTAACTGACTTTTCCCTCACAAACCCCATAGATACCCTCCTCCCTGACCCATCCCCCAACCAGTAGGTCTCCCGACTTTTTACTCTCATAGAAGACCTAGCTTGGCAGGGTGCCCTTTGATTTCAGCAATGTTGAACTTACTCTCTACACTTTTGCCACCATTATTATAGTTCACTCTAATCCCCCTAGTTATTCCTACTAATCCTAACTTTGTATCAAAATTTTCTATAATTGAAACCTGGTCTACAGAAAACCAGGTACACTCAGTCATGCAGGGCACTGCAGAATGTCCCCCCCAGGGCTGTCAATCTGCCCTCTCCCTAAACTTTTTCCTAAGTTTCATCACTGGAGGCCTCCCAGCCATATGTTTCTTATATGACCAAACAGAATATAATTGTAAGAACTACTGGCAAAAACCAACCTCGGGTGTCCATACAATTACTGCAAAATCCATCCTTTGTATGACTTCTTTGCACAATCCAAACATAAAAATATGTTTCAAAGCCCTTCGCCAGGAACATATAGTCTTATTATTAATGATCCCTGGGACCCTCAGTAGGCCCAGGGAGTAAAAGGTGGACTATATGCATCATCTTCTTCCTCATATCCCACTGCAACCATCCAGGTAAAGAGAATATATGTTCAGCAAGTACAACTCCCTAACGGTGTACAGACCCTACGAAATTTAACCTCAGCCGTAAAATCTCATGAACAAAAAAATACAGAAGCTGTTAAGCCCCCCAAACCCCTCCTAACAATGAGGACCCATTCTCATGGCTAACACTTATTCACCAGGGACTTAACCCAGGCTGCCGGAGTAAGAAACCTCTCCCAATGCTTCCTTTGTGCTGCACTCGGAAAAGCTCCCTTAGTGGCAGTCCCTCTACCAGCCGCTTTCAATATCACCACCGACTCTACCAGCTCCTCTCAAGCAACATCCTTGCCTCAAGTCCTACTATACCGTAATCCACAGAGTCAAACTCTTCCTTTTTGCTACTCTACTCCCAACTCTTCATGGTGTAATCACACCCAAGCTCCCAAGGGAATCCAGATGGCCCCCGTTGGCAGCTACTTCTGGTTTAACCAAACTTTATCTAAAACTCTTAACCCCACCTCCATCACCCAATCCCTTTGCGTTCCAGTGTCTTTAGTGCCTAGCTTAACCCTATGTAGCGAAGGAGAATTGTCCGAACTAGCTTCTCAGCTTACCACTCCCAGCAATAAAATCCAAAATAGGCCGTTTTTCTTCCCTTAGTCATCGGGGTTTCCCTAGCATCATCCCTAATAGCCTCAGGACTTAGGACAGGGGCACTTGCCCACTCAATTCAGTCCACATGGGCTCTCTCCACTCAGGTCCAGGAAGCCATAGAGGCTTCAGCTGAAAGCCTGGCCTCTTTACAGCATCGGATTACCTCAGTGGCCCAAGTAGCAGCACAAAATAGGCGAGCATTAGATCTTCTTACTGCCGAAAAGGAAGAACATGCCTCTTCCTAGGAGAAGAGTGTTGCTATTATATAAACAAGTCAGGCCTGGTTGACACCAACGTCCAAACATTAAACAAAATCAAAAAGGAACTTCAACAATTTAACGCCCCCTTAACCCCAGACCACTGGTATGGCTGCTGCTGGAAGTACAGCAGCTACTTCCATTCCTAATTCCCATACTAATCCTCTGTCTTATGTTATGTCTTGCTCCTATTCTAATAAAATTTCTCCGAGCCAAGGTCCAAGAGATCACCTGAGTCACCTTCAACCAAATGCTCCTGCATCCCTACACCCAACTGCCAACCTCAGACCCTAACTATGCCTTCTAACAGCAGGAAGCAGCCAGACAGACAACAGCGCCCCAAATTCTTATAACCAATAAGAGATTGGACTGTTTGGGTGAGGGGGAAGGGACGAGATGGAGGAAGGTAAACAAGAAGGCACCGCCCCTATTGTTTCGGGGTTCTTCCTCACCAACTTTCCCGCACACAAGAAAATGCAGCCCGCGCCTGGGAAGATGCAGATCAACCGAGCATGTGCCAGGTGACATCAATCCGAAGAGATCAAAACTTACCCGGCCATGCCTATGGAGACGCCCCTATCACACCCTTATCCCGCCCACTGCCCTCCCCCTTCCAGTACCAATGCATAAAAGTCCACTGCCGGCAAGAGCCAGCATGACTTCTTCGGCCCCCGCATTCGTGGACTGGGGAACCTCACCCGAGAGTGCCGGCATGACTTCCCTGGCCCCCCTACACCTGAGGACCAGAGAACCTCGCCTGAGAGTGTGTGCATATTTGCAATAAAGGGCTGCTGCTTCCTTATGTACTTTGGCCTCATGTTTAATTACTTAGCTCTGCTAAATTAAGTTACATTAAATTAAATTAAGGCAGATACTCCTCGAGAAGTGCAACTCCAAGACACATAATTGTCAGATTCACCAAA
>NW_016816381.1:0-1193 GCF_001698545.2 Rhinopithecus bieti | reverse complement strand
CAAGAAGCTTTCTCAGAAAGTGCTTTTGATGTGTAAATTCATCTCACAGTGTTACACTGTTCCTTTCATAGATCAGTTTGTTAACACTGTTTCTTGGAATTTACAATGGAATATTTAGGAGCACATTGAGGCTTATGGAGATAAAGGAAATATCCTCATATATAAAATAGAAAGAAGCTCTCTGAGAAACCGCTTTGTGATGTGTTAATTCATCTCACAGATTTACACGATCCTTTCCATGGATCAGTTTGCTAAAACTGCTTTCCTGGATTTGCAAAGGGATATTTTGGAGTGCCTTGAGGCCTGTGGTGAAAAAAGAAACATCCTCAGATAAAAACTAGAAAGAAGCATTATGAGAAACTGCTTTGTGAAGGGTGAATTCATCTCACAGAGTTACACCTTTCTTTTTATTGAGCAGTTTGATAGCACTGTTTCTGGGGAATCTGCGAAGGGATATTCGGGAGCTCATAGAGGCTAATGGTGAAAAAGGAAATATCTTCAAATAAAAACTGGAGGAAAGGTTTTTGAGAAACTGTTTTGTGATGTGTGCATTCATATCATAGAGATAAACAATTTTTTTGATTGACCAGTTTGGTATCACTGTTTTTGTGGTGTCTGAGAAGGGATATTTGGGAATGCATTGAGGCTAATGGTGGAAAAGTAAATATGCTGCACAGAAGAAAGGTAGAAGGGAGCCTTCTGAGAAATTTCTTTGTGATGGGTGAATTCACATCCCAGAGGTAAAGAATTCTTTTCATTGAGCAGTTTGTTAACCCTATTTTTGTGGAATCTACAAAGGGATATTCAAAGCACAGAGAAGCCTATGGTGAAAAGGATATATCCTCAGATAAAACTAGAAAGAAGCTTTCTGAGAGACTGTTTTGGATGGGTGAATTCATCTTAAAGGGTTCAATCTTTATTTTCATTGAGCAGTTTGTTAACACTGTTTTTGTGGAATCTGTAATGGGATATTTGGGAACACATAGAGTCCTAAGGTGAAAGAAGAAAATTCTCCAGGTTAAAACTGGAGAAGCTTTCAGAGAAAATCCTTTGTGATTCGTGCATTCACCTGATAGAGCTAAACGTTTCTCTAGAGGGAGCACTTTGGCATCACTGTTTTTGTGGTGCCTGTGAAGGGATGTTTGGACCACATTGAAGCATATGGTTTAAAAGAAATATTCGTATATAAAACT
>NW_016816380.1:0-879 GCF_001698545.2 Rhinopithecus bieti | reverse complement strand
ATTTATATCTGGAAATGCCTGGCACATACAGTAACAACTCAATAAATGCTGATGTAAGTTCCAAAAAAAAGAAAAGAAAAGAAAAGAAAACCCCATCGTCTTAGCCCAAAAACTCCTTAAGCTGGTAAACAACTTCAGCAAAGTCTCAGGCTATGATGTCAGTGTGCAAAAATCACAAGCATTCCTATACACCAATAATAGACAAGCAGAGAGCCAAATCTTGAGTGAACTCCCATTCACAATTGCTACAAAGAGAATAAAATACCTAAGAATACAACTTACAAGGAATGGAAGGACCTCTTCAAGGAGAACTACAAACCACTGCTCAAGGAAATAAGAGAGGACACAAATATTAGAAGGATCGATGAGACAGAAAATTAACAATGATATCCAGGACTTGAACGCAGTTCTGGACCAAGCAGACCTAATAGACATCTACAAAACTCTCCACTCCAAATCAACAGAATATACATTCTTCTCAGCACCACGTTGCACTTACTCTAAAATTGACCACAAAATTGGAAGTAAAATAATCCTCAGCAAATGTAAAATAACAGAAATCACAATAAACTGTCTCTCAGACCACAATGCAATCAAATTAGAACTCAAGATTAAGAAACTCACTCAAAACTGCACAACTACATGGAAACTGAACGACTTGCTCCTGAATGACTACTGGGTAAATAATGAAATGAAAGCAGAAATAAAGATGTTTTTTGAAACAAATGAGAACAAAGGCACAACATACCAGAATCTGTGGGACACATTTAAAGCAGTGGGTAGAGGGAAATTTACAGCACTAAGTGCCCATAAGATAAAGTAGGAGAGATCTAAAATCAACACCTTAACATCACAATTAAAAGAACTAGAGAAGCAAGA
>NW_016816379.1:0-1194 GCF_001698545.2 Rhinopithecus bieti | reverse complement strand
CCCTTCTAAGATTCCCCACAAACAGTGCTAACAAACGGCTACATGAAAAGGATCGGGTAACTCTGTGAAATGAATTCACACATCAGAAAGCATTTTCATAGAAAGCTTCTTTCTAGTTTTTTTAAGAGGGTATTTCTTTTGCCACCTTCAGCTTCAAAGCTCTCTAAAATAACCCTTTGCAGATTCCACAAAAACAGTGTTAGCAAACTGCTCAATGAAAACAATGGTGTAAATCTGTGAGATGATTTCACATATCACAAAGCAGTTTCTCACAAAGCTTCTTTCTAGTTTTTGTCTGAGGATATTTCCTCTTCCACCATAGGCCTCAATACACTCCGAAATATGCCTTTGTAGATTCCACGAGAACAGTGTTAGCAAACTGCTGAATAAAAAGAACATTGTAATTTTGTGAGATGTATTCACACATCACAACAGCAGTTTCTGAGAAATGTTCTATTTGGTTTTCATCTGAGGATAATTCCTTTGTCACCATAAGTTTCAATGTGCTCCCAAATATCCTATTGCAGATATTAAGAAAACAGTGCTATCTAACAGCTCATTAAAAGAACGGTGTCACTCCGTGAGATGAATTCACACATCACAAAGCAGTTTCTCAGAAAGCTTCTTTCTAGTATTTACCTAAAGATATTTCCTTTTTCACTATAGGTCTCAATGCACTCTCAAATATCCCTTTGCAGATTCCACGATAACAGTGTTAGCAAACGGCTCCATGAAAAGAAAGGTGTAACTCTGTGAGATGAATTCACACATCACAAAGAACGTTCAAAGAAAGCTTCTTTCTAGTTTTCATCTAGGGATATTTCCTTTGTCACCATAGACTTCAATACGATCCAAAATATCTCTTCTCAGATTCCCCAGAAACAGTGCTACCAAACTGCTCCAAGAAAAGAACTGTGTAACTCTGTCAGATGCATTTACACATCAAGAAGCAGTTTCTCCAAAATCTTCTTTCTACTTTTTCTATGAGGATATTTACAATGCATCATAAGCTTCAATTCACTCTGAAATATCAAACTGCAGATACAAAGAAAACAGTGATAGCAAACTGCTCAATAAAAAGAATGGTGTAACACTGTGAGATGAATTCACACATCACAAAGCAGTTTTCAAGAGCTTCTTTTAGTTTTTTCTGAGGATATTTCCTTTTCACCAAAGGTCTCAATGTGCTCCAAA
>NW_016816378.1:85880-94870 GCF_001698545.2 Rhinopithecus bieti | reverse complement strand
TGGGGCCGGGCGCGGTGGCTCAAGCCTGTAATCCCAGCACTTTGGGAGGCCGAATTGGGCAGATTGGGCAGATCACGAGGTCAGGAGATCAAGACCATCCTGGCTAACATGGTGAAACCCCGTATCTACTAAAAAAAAATACAAAAACTAGCCAGGCATGGTGGTGGGTGCCTGTAGTCCCGGCTACCTGGGAGGCTGAGGCAGGAGAATGGTGTAAACCCAGGAGGCGGAGCTTGCAGTGAGCTGAGATCTGGCCACTGCACTCCAGCCTGGGTGACAGAGCGAGACTCCGTCTCAAAAAAAACAAAACAAAACAAAAAAAAAGAATTAACCTTGACTTCAACCTCATAGTATATGCAAAATTACCTTAAGTCAGATCATTCATCCAAATATAAAATCTAAAAGCAAAATTATTATAGATAAAATATAAAAGAATATCTTCATAACCTTGCATAGGCCAATATGCCTTGAATAGGCAACAAAACACATAAATAAAAAAATTAAAAGTTGACAAACTGAACTTCAAAATTAAAAACTGCTCTTTGAAAGATGACAATATTAAGGAAATAAAAAAGACAAGCCAAAGACTCAGAGAAAATATAGGCAAGATATATGTGCCAAAAGACTTGTATCCAAAATGTATAAAGAGCTCTTTAAAATTAAGTCAAACAACTCAGCTGAAAATGAGAAAAATGTTGAACACTTTATAACAGAATATATCCAAATGGCAGTAAGTATATGAGACATTGTTCAGTGTCCTAGACCATGATGATAATGCAACTTTAAAACCACAATGAGAACTGGCTTCACACCACTAGAATGGCTAAAATTGAAAAGCCTAACACTACCAAGGGGTGTCAAGAATTAGTGGCAACTGAAATTTTCATTGTGGATGGGACTGCAAAATGGTACTTTGTCAGTTTCTTAGAAAGTTAAACATGCATCCACCCTATCAATCAGCAATTCCACTGCTTACATTTGCCCAAATGATACAAAAATATATGTTTACACACAAAAAATCTTATCATGACTTTTAAAACTACTCTATTCATAATAATCCCAAACTGAAAATATCTCAAATGTTTATCAACAGGTGAAAGGATAAGCAACAATTCCTTCAAAGGAATATTTATAATAGAAAGAAAAACTAGTGACACCAACCAAAAGTATGTGTGAAGTGATAGCCATTATGAGGAAAAGCAGACAGATATGTAAGTGTAGATCTTGTATGATTCCATTTATGTAAAGTCCTAAAACAGGTAAACCTATACTGACAAGAATCTAAATAGTCATTTCTTGGGGTGGGGAAAATTGACTAGATAGAAAGATAAGAAAACTTTCTGCAGGCTTGAAAATGTCCTATATTTCAATTGGGATGGTGGTTTCACAGATATATACATTTGTAAAGTCTCATGTAAATGTATACTTGAAATCTGTGTGTTTTTATGTGCTTGTAAATTGTATTTCAATAAGGTATTTATATTTCAATAAATCTACCTTATTTATTTATGTACCTTATTTATTTATTCAGTTATTTACCTACCTTATTTATTTATTCAATCGAGACAGAGTCTTGCTCTGTCACCCAGGTTGGAGTGCAGTGGCATGATCTCGGCTCACTGCAACCTCTGCCTCCTGGGTTCAAGCGATTCTCATGCCTCAGCTTCGAGTAGTTGGGATTACAGGCACACACCACCATGCTAGGCTAATTTTTGTATTTTTATTTGAGACGGGGTTTCACCATGTTGGCCAGGCTGGACTCAAACTCCTGACCTCAAGTGGTCCACTCGCCTCAGGCTCCCAAAGTGCTGGGATTACAGGCGTGATTCATTGTGCCCAGCCAGATTTATTTTTTAAATGAACAAAGCATCAACAATCTGTGGGACACTGGCAAGCTCTCTAAGGTGCATTGATCTCAGAAAGGGAGGAAAGACACACTGAGGACATAAAATGTTTGAAGCATATAGAAAGTGTACATCCCTTCTTATATTTTTTAAAGTCTAGTAATAACAAGTGAAAAAAATTATAACAAAGTGTTGTGGTGTTATGTCATATTTAGAAATAAATTATATGAAAACAATGACATGTTGGGGTGTAAATGAATTTATGCTGTTGTATTATTCTTACATTATACATGAGATAGTAGATCATGCAACTTATCATAATTGATCATAGTATTTCTTTTTAAAAATATCTGTAGGTTATGTAGTGATGTACTCTCTTTTCTCTTGATACTGGTAATTTGTGTTCTTTCTCCTTCCTTTTTCTTGATGTGTCTTGGTAGAGATTGATCCATTTTATTAAACTTTGCAAAGAACCAACTTTAGGTTTGTGAGGTTTCTTTATCATGTATCTGTTTCCTCTTCTGTTGATTTTTACTCATTTATCTGTTTCTTTCCTTGTATGTAGGATGTAATTTCCTCTTCCTTTTTTCAAGTTTCTTACTGCAGAAACTTAGATTACTAATTTTAACCATTCTTTCTTCTTTTTGAATATTGACATTTACTGTTAAAACTTCTTCTAGGCTGGGTGTGGTGGCTCACGCCTGTAATCCCAGCACTTTGGAAGGCTGAGGTGGGCGGATCACATGAGGTCAGGAGTTCGAGACCAGCCTGGCCAACATGGTGAAACCTCGTCTCTGCTAAAAATACAAAAATTAGCCAGGAGTGGTGGCGGGTGCCTCTAATTCCAGCAACTTGGGATGCTGAGGCAGGGAGAATCACTTGAACCCAGGAGGCAAAGGTTGCAGTGCGCCAAGATCATGCCATTGCACTCCAGACTGGGCAACAGAGTGAGACTCCATCTCAAAAAAGAAAACAAAATCCTCTAAATTTTGCTTTTGCCCTACCCACAAATTTTATATGCTGTGTGTTCAACAAATTATTCTCAAATGTTTTTCCAATTTTGCTTGTGATTTCTTTTTTGGCACATGAGTTATTTAGATGTTTGTAATTTGATTTTCCAGTTATTTAGATGAGGTGTGGGAAATGAGTGATCAATATCTTATTTNGAATCACTTGAACCCAGGAGGCAAAGGTTGCAGTGCGCCAAGATCATGCCATTGCACTCCAGACTGGGCAACAGAGTGAGACTCCATCTCAAAAAAGAAAAACAAAAATCCTCTAAATTTTGCTTTTGCCCTACCCACAAATTTTATATGCTGTGTGTTCAACAAATTATTCTCAAATGTTTTTCCAATTTTGCTTGTGATTTCTTTTTTGGCACATGAGTTATTTAGATGTTTGTAATTTGATTTTCCAGTTATTTAGATGAGGTGTGGGAAATGAGTGATCAATATCTTATTTGCCATTAATTTCTTATTTAATTCTGTTGCTAAGAACATACTATACAAGGTTTCAGTCTTTAGAAATTATTGAGAGATATTTTATGCTCCAGCATATGACTTATCTTGATAAGCATTCCATGTGAACATTTTAAAGAAGGTATATTCAGAAGCATTCAGTGTAGTGCTCTGTAAATGTCAATTACATCAAATTACAGTGTTTATATTTTCTATATCTTTACTTTCTTTTTCAAACCGTTACTGAGAAAGGAATGTTTGTCAGTGAGGATTGGGGATTTGTTCATTTCTTCCTCTAGTTCTGTAGCTTTTGCTTTAAATATTTTGAAGCTGTGTCATTGGGAGAGACACATTTGGGATTGGTATGCCTTACTTTTGAATTTGTCCTTTTATTATTGCAAATACTCCCTTTCATCTCTGCTAATATTCCTTGTCTTGAAATACACTTTGTCTGACAATAATATAACCATGCTACCTTTCTTGTAATAACTATTCATACAATGTATAATTTTCCATAATTTCTAATTTTGTACTTACATATGTCTTCATATTTAAAGTTTGCCTCTTTTAAGACGACTGATTGTCTTTCTCTTTTATCTTAATCTGAAAATCTCTGCCTCCTAACTAAACTATTTGGATCAATTGCATTTTGTGTAATCATCAATATGACTAGGTTTAACTCTGACATCTTGCTATTCATTTTCGTTTTGCTTCATTTAATTTTTGTTCTCCTGTTTCTCTTTTCCTGCCTTATCTTCTGCTTACCAAATACCTTTAGCATTGCATTTTAGTTCCTTTAATGACTTTTAGCTATGTATTTTAAGTATTTTATTTGACTTAGGTGGATTTAAGGATTGCCATCAGATATCTTATCTCATAAGCATCCTCAGTTTTAATAATGTACTGATTCTCCACTTTAGACTTTAGACATGTAAGAAACTCAAAATGTTTAATTTGATTTTCAAGCCTGTTCTTTTGTTAATGTTGTCATGTATACCATTGCTACAAATGTCATAGACACAACTTTAAAATCAACTCATTTGTGCCTCAAAACCTCACTCACCTTTTAAGAAATTAAGAAAAAATAAAAAGTAGTCTGTTTACTTACATGTTTACCATTTCAGGTGCTCCTCTTTCCTCCAGTAGCTGTGAGTTTCCACCTGGTATCATTTTCAACAGCCTGAAGAACTTCCCTTAGCATTCTTTTTTTCCCCAACTTTTATTTTAAGTTCAGGGATATATGTGCAGGGTATGCAGGTTTGTTACGTAGGTAAATGTATCCCATGGTGGTTTGCTGCACAGATCATCCCATCACTTAGGTATTAAGCCCAGCATCCATTAGCTATTATTCCTAATGCCCTCCCTCCTCACCCTCTCGCAGATCCCAGTGTATATTGTTCCTAGCTATGTGTCCATGTGATCTCATGATTCAGCTGCCACTTCTAAGTGAGAAGACAAGGTATTTGCTTTTCTGTTCATGTGTTAGTTTGCTGACGATAATGGCTTCCAGCTCCATTTATATCCCTGCAAAGGGCACAATCTCTTTCCTTTTACGACTGCATAGTATTCCATGGTTTATATGTACCACATTTTCTTTATCCAGTCTATCATTGATGGGCATTTGGGTTGGCTCCAAGTCTTTGCTATTGTGAATAGTGCTGCAATGAACATATGCATGCATGTATCTTTATAACAGAACAATTTACATTCCTTTGAGTATATACCCAGTAATGGGATTGCTGTGTCGAATGGTATTTCTGCCTCTGGGTCTTTAAGGAATCATCACACTGTCTTCCACAATGGTTAAACTAATTTACACTCCCACCAAGAGTGTGAAAGTGTTCCTTTTTCTCCGCAACCTCACCACCCTCTGTTGTTTCTGGACTTTTTAATAATCGCCGTTCTGGCTGACATGAGATGATATCTCATTGTGGTTTTGATTTGCATTTCTCTAGTGATCAGTGATGTTGAGCTTGTTTTCATATTTTTTTTGGCCACATGAATAGCTTCTTTGGAGAAGTGTCTGTTCATGTCCTTTGCCCACTTTTTAATGGAGTTGTTTTTTTCTTGTAAATTTGTTTAAGTTCCTTGTACACTCTGGATATTAAACCGTTGTCAGGTTGCAAAGATTTTCTCTCATTCTGTAGGTTGTCTGCTCATTCTTAATGATAGCTTCTTTTGCTGTGCAGAAGCTCTTTAGTTTAATTAGATCCCATTTGTCAATTTTTGCTTTTGTTCCAATTGCTTTTGGTGTCCTCATCTTAAAATCTTTGCCCGTGCCTATATTCTGAATGGCATTGCCTGGGTTTTCTTCTGAGGTTTTTATAGTGTTGGGTTTTACATTTAAGTCTTTAATTCATCTTGAGTTGATTATTGTATATGGTGTAATAAAGGAATCCAGTTTCAGTTTTCTGCATATGGCTAGTCAGTTCTCCAAGCACCATTTATTAAACAGGAAATCCTTTCCCCATTGCTTGTATTTGTCAAGTTGGTCAAATATCAGATAACTGTAGGTGTGCAGTCTTATTTCTGAGATCTCTTCTGTTCCATTGGTCTATGTGTCTGTTTTTGTACCAGTACCATGCTGTTTTGGTTACTGTGGCCCACCAGCATAGTTTGAAGTTGAGTAACGTGATGCCTTCAGCTTTGTTCTTTTTGCTTAGGATTGCCTTGGCTATTTGGGCTCTTTTTTGGTTCCATATGAATTTTTAAAGTTTCTTCTAATTCTGTGAAGAATTTCAATGGTAGTTTAATGGGAATAGTATAAAATCTATAACTTTGGGCAGTTATGGGCATTTTAATTACATAGATTCTTTCTATCCATGAGCACGGAATGTTTTTCCATTTGTTTATGTCATCTCTGATTACTTTGAGCAGTGGTTTGTAGTTCTCCTTAAAGAGGTCCTTCACTTCCCTTATTAACTACATTCCTAAGTATTTTATTCCTTTTGTGGCACTTGTGAATGGAAGTTCATTCATTCTTTGGCTCTCAGCTTGCCTGTTGTTTCTGTATAGGAATACACTATCTCAGGCAGGCTCCACCCTGTTGCTGGTGGCTGGCTGGAATTCCAAACCATTGACCCTTATCTTGTGAGATGCCATGGAAGTGGGGCCCGCAGAACAATGCTGCTTGGCTCCCTGGATTCAGCCCCCTTCCTAGTGGTATGTACAGACCACCCACTTTGCCTAAGTTGCAGACACCTTTGTTGGGGATCCTGGGGTCAGAGCATGTAAAGCTCCTGGGTCTATGTGTTTGCCTGAGCAGCTGCTTTGCTGAGACTCCACACAGCTCTGTGTGTTGGACCCAAGGCCCTGGTGGCGTAGGTTCACAAGGGGATCTCCTGATTCATGGGTTGCAAAGATCCGTGGGAGAAGCATGGTTTCCCACGGTCACATAATCACTCATCGCTTCTCATGACTGGATGTAAGGGTTTCCTTGGCTCTGTGTTGCTCCCAGTTGGGCCGTTGCCCCACCTGTCTTTTCTTTGTTCTCCATCGGTTGACTTGTTTCCCTGATCAGTCCTAAAGTGAGTACCTGGATATTTCAGTTGAAGATACTGTATTCACTCACCCATTTTGTTCTCTCTGTGAATGCCATGGACTACAGCTGCTTCTAATCGACCGTCTTGGTCCTCTTAGCAGTCTTTTAATGAAGTTCTGTTGGCAACAAATTCTCTCAGCTTTAGTTGACGTGAAAAAGTCTTAATTTTACCTTCATTTATGAAGTATATGATCACTGAACATAAAATTCTGGGTTGACAGATGTGCGTTTGTTGCTCTAGTTTTACTTTATTCTTTTAAAGATGATTTTATCTTCTGTCCTCCATGTTATCTGATATGACATCCTTGGATATTTCTCTTTTTTTCTCTTATTAAGCTTTATTTTAATGGGTTTGAAAATTCTGTGACAGATTTTGGTCAGGGTATTTCCATTAAAAGTGCTGATTTTAAAACTAATAACTTAAAACTGCCACATGTGAAAAAAAGGGGATCCATAAAACATTCTCTTTTTCTTCTGAAGGTTTTACAATGCGTTGTTATCATTAACCAGTCTTTTATTATTAAACTTAAAAGGGTAATTGAAACAAACAGTTCTGAGACCATTCTTCCACCACTGATTAAAACTGGGGTGGCAGGTATTAGGGATAATATTCATCTAGACTTCTGAGCTTTCTGTCAAACTTGGTGACGTTGCCAGCTCCAACAGCCTTCTTGTCCCTTGCTTTGATGACACATCATCATGATATGATGTCTATCTCATATCATGAACAGTAAAATGACTCAGAGGAGGATAGTGTGAGATACTGTCAACACACATGGGTTTGCCAGGAGTCATATCAATGACAATGACTGCAGCATCACCAGACTTCAAGAACTCCTGTCAGCCTGAAATAGATTTCCTTTCCATGCAAAATAACCCATGGAAACAGATAACCCTGCAGGTTAACAATAATTTCCCTATGTTTTCATTTTGATGTTTATCAAGCTGTTCTAGGAAATGTATTCTATAATCTCTTTTGTATCACGATTTATTATTCATCTCTCGGCAGTCTGTTTCCTGTCTTCACTATAATTGTTCTCTGTATAATCACCAATGACCTTTTTATTTTCGAAGATAGAGAAAATGTTTCAAATTCTAGACCTCTCTGTGGCATTTGAAACTGTTGTGGATGTCTTCTTCAGAACACTACTTCCCTTTGTCTGTAATGACATAACTTTTCACTTACACTGAATTGTTATCATGTGGCTGACACTCATTTTGCAAATTTTGCTGCTGGTAGTTTTGATCCTACCAGAAGATGTCAAAAGAAATTATTCAGACCAGTTTCACACATGTACTGACAATGACACCTATCTAATGACTACTGTCTGGCCAACAATGATTATAAGACACTATGGGTTGTATGAAGCATCACAATTTCAAAGATGTTAAAATCTGAAAGAAATGTGCCTCTTAGAATCATTGGCATATGTATGACCTTATGGTTTGAAGAGAACTGATCTGTGTTGCTTGAATTCAAGGTTTTAAGACATAATGTAAACCTTTTTATACATCCTCTGAACTTACCTCTTTTGCAGTAAAATAACTTCATCAACTAATGGGCTTTTAAGAGGTTGCAATGAGATAATGCATGTAAAGTATGTAATGCAGATAAAGTATCAGAGTCAGTAAGCATCATAATAAGTACTTAATGAATGATAGTAGTAGTAGTTGTAACAGCAGTAGTAGTTATAATAGTGGTAACATTATATTTTGAATAAAATAGTAGTAGAAGTAACATGATATTTTCAGTAAAGCTTTAACTTAACTATGTTACTGAATTTAATATTTTAAAATGCTAAGACTCTTATATGTTTACTGAAGGCACTCTTCCTCTCAGAGTTTAAGTAACCTTAATAAATAATAACCACTTTTCAGAGATTTGCAACAACTGAATTAGATAATGCATGTGAAATATATTTGGCAGTTTATTAGTTGAAGAAGTACCTAAGATTTGCAGCACAACATGAATTATAACTTATCTTTGTTGGTTCTAAAATTCTAAGGAAGATGATACAGACCTATTGAAGTTAAACTCAGAAAAGTTAAGTGATTCCATCTAATAATTTCTTTTATGTTTTTTTGTCCAGATTGAATAAAATATATATAAAAGTATATAACAGTTATGAAATATGTGGCTTAGTGTGT
>NW_016816378.1:78113-82040 GCF_001698545.2 Rhinopithecus bieti | reverse complement strand
AAACAAACAAACAAACAAAAATCCTTGCTAAAAAGATAATACCTTTCAGTCTCTGCTTATTGACTATTTCATAGTATTTCATAGTATGTTAGTATTTCATACTATTTCATAGTAGTTAGACTCTTCCCAACCAACCCTAATAGGCTATTATTACTATTACAGGTGGTATGTGTCTCATTTTATTGAATTTGGAAGATGATATGCTAAAGAAAGAATGATTGACTTTATTAATGTCATCAAGTACAGATGTTAATTTATTCACTGATCCAACAAATATTTATTGAGTGCCTTCTATGAACCAGGACGATTCTTGGAAATCCAACAAATTTGACACAACCGTGTCTCTAACGTAGTTAATATCAATGAGGGTAATTCCATGCCTTCTATAGAATTTAGGGAGAAGGCATTCCTAACATGAAAACACCATCATTTTCTGATGCCATACTGCTAGTGTTTCATGTGACTATCGATTATGCCGTGAATAGCTTTCAACAAATATCAGGTCTGAATTTCCTTCCGTAAAGTGCAAATTAATGTATGCCATTGAATACATCTGTTCAGTCCTTCAGTATGCTATAACAACGCCCTTCCTTTTTTCTTCCTTTAGGTGTATCAGTTCCTATCCCTGTGATTGGACTGAGGGACGAAGACAAGGTGTTCGTGAACAACACGACGTGCGTGCTCAACGACCCAAATTTCGTTCTTATTGGGTCCTTCGTAGCTTTCTTCATACCGCTGACGATTATGGTGATTACCTATTGCCTGACGATCTACGTTCTTCGCCGACAAGCTTTGATGTTACTGCACGGCCACACCGAGGAACCGCCTGGATTAAGTCTGGATTTCCTGAAGTGCTGCAAGAGGAATACGGCCGAGGAAGAGAACGCTGCAAACCCTAACCAAGACCAGAACGCACGCCGAAGAAGGAAGAAGGAGAGACGTCCTAGGGGCACCATGCAGGCTATCAACAATGAAAGAAAAGCTTCGAAAGTCCTTGGGATTGTTTTCTTTGTGTTTCTGATCATGTGGTGCCCATTTTCATTACCAATATTCTGTCGGTTCTTTGTGAGAAGTCCTGTAACCAAAAGCTCATGGAAAAGCTTCTGAATGTGTTTGTTTGGATTGGCTATGTGTGTTCAGGAATCAATCCTCTGGTGTATACTCTCTTCAACAAAATTTACCGAAGGGCATTCTCCAACTATTTGCGCTGCAATTATAAGGTAGAGAAAAGCCTCCTGTCAGGCAAATTCCAAGAGTTGCTGCCACTGCTTTGTCAGGGAGGGAGCTTAATGTTAACATTTATCGGCATACCAATGAACCGGTGATCAAGAAAGCCAGTGACAATGAGCCCGGTATAGAGATGCAAGTTGAGAATTTAGAGTTACCAGTAAATCCCTCCAGTGTGGTTAGCGAAAGGATTAGTAGTGTGTGAGAAAGAACAGCACAGTCTTTTCCTACCGTACAAGCTACACGTGTAGGAAAATTTTCTTCTTTAATTTTCTGTTGGTCTTAACTAATGTAAATATTGCTGTCTGAAAAAAGGTGTTTTACATATAGCTTTGCAACCTTGTACTTTACAATCATGCTTACATTAGTGAGATTTAGGGTTCTATATTTACTGTTTATAATAGATGGAGACTAACTTATTTTGATTGTTTGATGAATAAAATGTTTATTTTGCCCTCCCTCCCTTCTTTCCTTCCTTTTTTCCCTTTCTTCCTTCCTTTCTCTCTTTCTTTTGTGCATATGGCAATGTTCATGTTCATCTCAGGTGGCATTTGCAGGTGACCAGAATGAGGCACATGACAGTGGTTATATTTCAACCACATCTAAATTAACAAAATCAGTGGATATTTGTTCCGGGTTAACAGTAAATATACACTTTAAATTCTTGCTCTGCTCATCTACACATAAAACACAGTAAGATAGGTTCTCCTTTCTGATACATCTGTCAGTGAGTCAGAGGCAGAACTTAGTCTTGTTGTTCATATAGGGGCAAAATTTGACATTGTCAGAATGTTGTGTTGGTATTTACTGCAATGTCTGTCCCTAAACATAGTGGTATTTTAACATAGCAGCTGGTTAACCAGGACTACAGAAGTGGAAGGATGATGAGATATAATACACCAAATAGCTTTTCACTTCTTAAAGACAATGTTCAAATTCTGACTATTACAACAAGCAAACTGAAATTAGTGTTTTCATTCTGGTCCTTAGTAAATTCCTAATTCTATGATTAAACTGGGAAATGAAATCCCAGAGTTATTTTCCAATCCAGGATTCAACATCAATTGGGTTTTGATCTCAGCATCCTGGAAATTTGTGTGCTTCACACAAAGTGAAATTAGTATTTTGAGCCTTATTAAAATATTNATATTTTGAAAACTATAATCTCCAAAACAAATCAGAGAGAAAACAGGCACATTATTTTATAGTTTTGAAAATTTATTGTTTTATTTATTTATTTATTTTAGATGGAATTTTGTTCTGTCACCCGGGCTGGAGTGCAGTGGCGGGATCTCAGCTCACTGCAACCTCTGCCTCCTGGGTTCAAGCGATTCTCCTGCCTCAGCCTCCCAAGAAGCTGGGATTATAGGGACGTGCTATCATCCCTGGCTAATTTTGTGTTTTTAGTAGAGACTGGGTGGCACCATGTTGACCGGGCTGGTCTTGAACTCCTGACTTCAGGTGATCTGCCCATCTCAGCCTTTCAAAGTGCTGTGATTACAGGCGTGAGCCACTGCACCTGGCCCACAGTTTTGAAAATCTCTTTTAATATCTTGTTTGACAGAAAGAAAGCTAGGTTCTCATATATGTATCCACATTCAACCGGTTGTGATATGTTGTTGTGGTTGAAATTTATGAAGAAAATGCAGTTTTAAAGACAGTTCGGAAAGGAAAACCTAGCAAGCTTTCTAAAAGTCTCAGAGCACCCTAGGGTCCTTGAACCACACCTTGAGAACTACTGACACTTACCTTTTATTTTTTTTTAAAGTATTGAATAAGACAGTGTGTACAACATATATTGTTATTAATGCTACTTCTGTTGTTGCTTTTTATAATTTCCTCGTATGTTTGAAATAACTTGACTTTCTTCTTGTTTTGTTGATTGCATTCACGGTTTCTAAAAACAAAAGAAAATTAATGACAGTGCAGATTTGGTAAAGTGGTTCAGCTACTTTGCCAAGTAATACCTGTCTTATAAAGTTTTTAACCAAATTGAGATAATACATTCTACATCTGTAATGTCAGTAATATGCATGGTTCAGTGCCTGGCACATAGGATATACTCAATAAATAGCCGCTATTAGAATCACCCTTTCCTCAATGCACAAAATATTATACAAATAGATGCCAGGGATAAAACTGGTCTCATCTACCCAATAACAGCTTCAGCTCATCTACAGTGACTTTGCTACCCTCTCTTGTTTTCCCTTGACAAGGCCTACTTTAGGCTCAAGAGTCCCTTAGACAAGTGAATAAATCATTTAATAGAAGTGAGCTAACATTACTCCAGAGTTGGTCCCTGAGTGATACCAACTTCCACCAATCTTATGGCCTGTGTGTGAGGCCTTCCCCAGAAACGTCCAAGTGTGTCTATGAATACTTAGAATATATGCAGCATTACCTGTGGGAAATTGAAGGTACATGCCTGAGTCATGATGCTTCCAGGGAAAGCGAATTCCCCAGATTGAGTTTCTAGCCCCACACTGTGGTATCTAGTGTTGTGTTGTTGGCAAGGTAGGAGATTGAAGAGGGAAACACCACTCCTGCATCCTTTATTGCTTTTGCTGTAAGGAACCTGGAAAGGTGTAACGGAGTTTCCTACCAACACTTTGTCAGAAAATGGCCTTCTTCCCTACAGTTGTTTCAAACCCGTGATTGAATGTTTCTACTTAGGGATCTGAATTTTTTTTTTTTTTTTTT
>NW_016816378.1:28807-77225 GCF_001698545.2 Rhinopithecus bieti | reverse complement strand
TTTTTTTAAACTCTTAAGAAATATATTTTGTGTGGTTCTGCTATACTCTATATTCCCAAATTCCTGTTGAAATTTCCCTTGGCATTTCATCAAACTTGGTGAAAAATCACTTTCTCTTTTCTCTTTCTAATAATTGCCACTCCACCCCATCCAGTTGCAAAGGTCTCTTCTTTAGGATCTGGCCATGCACTACTTGAGGAGACTTATTGTTTGCAGTGCCTCCTCATTTTCAGTCTTTCCTACTTTCCTGAATGGTATGCCTAGGTTCAAATCTATAGATAGGCATGGAACAATACCCAGGGAAGTCTTGTCATATCTGTGTGGCTTCCTCATCCTGTTACTTGGCTTCCTACTTTAGGAAAAGGCCAGTCATTTTAGAAATTCCATGAACTTCTAAAGAAGAAGACTTAAAGATCACTTTCAAAACACTCTCTTCCTTCTGTCTGCCCAGAGATTAAACATCAGTCAGCATTCTCAGCAAGCTCTGGTAAAGAAGCATTGACCCAATTCTTTTCCCTCTTGATCATCCAGCCAGACACTGTATACCTAACTAGGCATGTTAATGCAACTGGTAAGGACTTTCTGTTTCAGGTTTGTCACAGCTGCTCGTGTGTTCCTTAAGGTCAGCAAGGATCTCTGAGAATCCTTTTCTGTCTCCCCTCACAGTTCATGATGTAGACACCTACCAGCCCAGGATTCCTAATAATCTCTGATGGAATCCCACAAGTAAAATCTGAACTTCCCAGGCTTTGACTTCCTGTGGACACAAGAGAGGATAGCAATCTCTATCTCTATTTATTATCTATTTATCTCTATGTATTGATGCAGGACCTCTTGAAGACCTACCGTGGTTATTTCTGAAAGCTTCCAGATTTCCTTCTTATGCTCAGGCACAAAATCACCTTCTGCTGCCACCTCCTCATTGATATTTTCTGACTGTGGGCCTATTTATTGAAGGAAGTGCTTCTCTAGAGTACTACCTCTCAGTATTCTTAAAAACAGAAAAGCTCAAAATTCCACACAGAAACTGGAGGACTGCATCTCTCCCAACTCTACATTTCACCCTCTCTTGACTTTGAAACATTGCTTATGCCCAGAGACTCAAAATAAAACAAACAAACAAACAAACAAAAATCCTTGCTAAAAAGATAATACCTTTCAGTCTCTGCTTATTGACTATTTCATAGTATTTCATAGTATGTTAGTATTTCATACTATTTCATAGTAGTTAGACTCTTCCCAACCAACCCTAATAGGCTATTATTACTATTACAGGTGGTATGTGTCTCATTTTTATTGAATTTGGAAGATGATATGCTAAAGAAAGAATGATTGACTTTATTAATGTCATCAAGTACAGATGTTAATTTATTCACTGATCCAACAAATATTTATTGAGTGCCTTCTATGAACCAGGACGATTCTTGGAAATCCAACAAATTTGACACAACCGTGTCTCTAACGTAGTTAATATCAATGAGGGTAATTCCATGCCTTCTATAGAATTTAGGGAGAAGGCATTCCTAACATGAAAAACACCATCATTTTCTGATGCCATACTGCTAGTGTTTCATGTGACTATCGATTATGCCGTGAATAGCTTTCAACAAATATCAGGTCTGAATTTCCTTCCGTAAAGTGCAAATTAATGTATGCCATTGAATACATCTGTTCAGTCCTTCAGTATGCTATAACAACGCCCTTCCTTTTTTCTTCCTTTAGGTGTATCAGTTCCTATCCCTGTGATTGGACTGAGGGACGAAGACAAGGTGTTCGTGAACAACACGACGTGCGTGCTCAACGACCCAAATTTCGTTCTTATTGGGTCCTTCGTAGCTTTCTTCATACCGCTGACGATTATGGTGATTACCTATTGCCTGACGATCTACGTTCTTCGCCGACAAGCTTTGATGTTACTGCACGGCCACACCGAGGAACCGCCTGGATTAAGTCTGGATTTCCTGAAGTGCTGCAAGAGGAATACGGCCGAGGAAGAGAACGCTGCAAACCCTAACCAAGACCAGAACGCACGCCGAAGAAGGAAGAAGGAGAGACGTCCTAGGGGCACCATGCAGGCTATCAACAATGAAAGAAAAGCTTCGAAAGTCCTTGGGATTGTTTTCTTTGTGTTTCTGATCATGTGGTGCCCATTTTTCATTACCAATATTCTGTCGGTTCTTTGTGAGAAGTCCTGTAACCAAAAGCTCATGGAAAAGCTTCTGAATGTGTTTGTTTGGATTGGCTATGTGTGTTCAGGAATCAATCCTCTGGTGTATACTCTCTTCAACAAAATTTACCGAAGGGCATTCTCCAACTATTTGCGCTGCAATTATAAGGTAGAGAAAAAGCCTCCTGTCAGGCAAATTCCAAGAGTTGCTGCCACTGCTTTGTCAGGGAGGGAGCTTAATGTTAACATTTATCGGCATACCAATGAACCGGTGATCAAGAAAGCCAGTGACAATGAGCCCGGTATAGAGATGCAAGTTGAGAATTTAGAGTTACCAGTAAATCCCTCCAGTGTGGTTAGCGAAAGGATTAGTAGTGTGTGAGAAAGAACAGCACAGTCTTTTCCTACCGTACAAGCTACACGTGTAGGAAAATTTTCTTCTTTAATTTTTCTGTTGGTCTTAACTAATGTAAATATTGCTGTCTGAAAAAAGGTGTTTTTACATATAGCTTTGCAACCTTGTACTTTACAATCATGCTTACATTAGTGAGATTTAGGGTTCTATATTTACTGTTTATAATAGATGGAGACTAACTTATTTTGATTGTTTGATGAATAAAATGTTTATTTTTGCCCTCCCTCCCTTCTTTCCTTCCTTTTTTCCCTTTCTTCCTTCCTTTCTCTCTTTCTTTTGTGCATATGGCAATGTTCATGTTCATCTCAGGTGGCATTTGCAGGTGACCAGAATGAGGCACATGACAGTGGTTATATTTCAACCACATCTAAATTAACAAAATCAGTGGATATTTGTTCCGGGTTAACAGTAAATATACACTTTAAATTCTTGCTCTGCTCATCTACACATAAAAACACAGT
This sequence comes from Rhinopithecus bieti, assembly GCF_001698545.2. Taxonomy (NCBI): domain Eukaryota; kingdom Metazoa; phylum Chordata; class Mammalia; order Primates; family Cercopithecidae; genus Rhinopithecus; species Rhinopithecus bieti. The sequence goes on along the minus strand of NW_016816378.1, from coordinate 74,182 downwards.
AAGATAGGTTCTCCTTTCTGATACATCTGTCAGTGAGTCAGAGGCAGAACTTAGTCTTGTTGTTCATATAGGGGCAAAATTTGACATTGTCAGAATGTTGTGTTGGTATTTACTGCAATGTCTGTCCCTAAACATAGTGGTATTTTAACATAGCAGCTGGTTAACCAGGACTACAGAAGTGGAAGGATGATGAGATATAATACACCAAATAGCTTTTCACTTCTTAAAGACAATGTTCAAATTCTGACTATTACAACAAGCAAACTGAAATTAGTGTTTTCATTCTGGTCCTTAGTAAATTCCTAATTCTATGATTAAACTGGGAAATGAAATCCCAGAGTTATTTTCCAATCCAGGATTCAACATCAATTGGGTTTTGATCTCAGCATCCTGGAAATTTGTGTGCTTCACACAAAGTGAAATTAGTATTTTGAGCCTTATTAAAATATTTTCTTAATTATGGTACCTCTATCTATAGGACTTAATTTAGCAGTCCATTTTTGAGTAAAACTTGTATTGGAAGTAGAGATGGTAGAAACTTTGGAAGTTTTACTTGATTAAGGACTACAGAATTGGGCCCTTAGAATGTGGAAAAAAAAAAGTAATTTAAAAGACGCTTTTACCGAACTCTAGGGATTACAGAAATACACAGTTTCCATTTGGATTTTAAACAAAATTTATCTCATTTTCAGATCCTTCCAAACTCTCTAGTGCAGGAAAAGGCTGCAGCTAATTTGTGAAAGTGGCAAGCTCTTCATTGCACTGCAATTACGTACCAGAAGTTTAAATCTTTATTAAAATATAGTGTTGTGTTACAATAAGTGTTGGCCATCGTTTCATTCGTGGGCCTGCTGCTCTCTAAGAATTCTGTAGCATTTTAATAGTTTCTAAACCGTGAAAGGTTTTCAAGCATTGCTAAAGTCAGACCATTCAGTCTATGCTGTGTGCAGAGTATACAAGTGTTTCTAGTAACAGTATTTCTGTATGCGTCCATTTCACACAACTGTGGATAAATTTCCGAAGAATTTATGATGCTAGTTCTTACACTTGACAGTTACTTACACATCTGAGAGTGTGCCTCTCAGTATCTTAAAATTGGTTAATGAAAAATCTGAATTTCTAAAACCCCTGGTCTGTGTTCTCAACACACAGCATAGATAAATCCAATAGTCTGCCACAGGGGCAGTGGAAGAGCTGCTGTATTTGAGGAAACTCATACAGTCTCTATTTGATTTGCAACACTGCCAAACCTCAGTCAATTGCTTGAGCATGCCCAAATATAACATGAAAGTCGAGTCTACTTGCCTTGCCTGTTAGGTCTGTTGAAGTGCATGTTAAAATAATTATATGAAACAGAATGAGATGATTTAATTCTTACCAAAATGAAAATGTCTGAAGAAACACAGCATGCATTTAGCATGAGTTCTGCACATACAGATGGTGCCCTGCATGTATGCCATGTATGTTGCATGAATCCATCGATTTGTATTAATGTAGGGCAGAATAGCTGATAGAAGAAGGACTGAAGAAAATCCTTCAGCAATCCTTTAAAAGACCATGCATTCAGATCTGAAGTGGTGTGAGTGTTAGAAAAAATTGGAAACATCTGATTTCTGAACTATCAGGGCAAGCTCATAGCACATGTTTTACAAAGAAATAAAATATAAACCACAGATTTCCGAAAGTACTAGCAATAAGTTGAATGATAATAGCTGACAGCACATTTGTTAATGATTCTTATGTCATCAAGTAGTAGTACTTAATAGTACCCAACATGGTAATTATCCTCAAATTGTGTGCTATTCGTAAGTTCTGTGCAGTTTGGTATGAAACAAATATACTCATTTGGATATAAATCTTACCCTTCAATGTTAAATCTACAAACTTTTATAAATGTTTTAAAAGAAGTCCATGTGATAAATGTAAAGGTGATGAATTTACCATCAAACAAATCATTTTGATGTATTATTATATATGTATATCTGTGTAAGACACGTGCAACAGACTGCCTTATATTATTTTCTGTAATTCTTCTCCTTTGTCAAATGGTATTTTTTGTGAATGGTTGCAAAGTGTTGTCTTATTCCTAATTCCTGTATGTTATCCACTACAGGTTTTGTGAGACTTCCTATTAATTTATTAAATTTATTAAATGTTGGCTAATATGTCATATGTCTTTTTCCCCCCGAATCTTTTGAGGGAAAATATACCACTTGACTTCATTTTCATAGAAAATGAAATTGAATCCTGTAAAATAAGTTGACAAAGACAAATGCAACCAGAAAAGATCACTTTCTTTTCAGTAATGATGCATGTACTCAAAGACTACAGCATCAGAGGAAAACAAGAGATGTGAATGACAAAACAATATCAACAACAGCATCACCAATTCCTCATGAGCAAAATAACCACACTCCCAAATTGTTCTGCCTTCCTTACTTGAGCAAGGACTGGGGTGGTTCACATGCTCTCCTTGTTATAGCTGTCAGTACTGCCTTATTCCCACTAGAATCTAAGCTCCTCAAGGGCAAAAAGGACCATGTTTACCCTGTAGATGGTTTTGTCTCCAACATTTAGCAGCATCTCTACATTCAACATGTATTCATTGAGTATTAATATTTGCAAGTACCAGGAATGGTGGCTCATGCCTGTAATCCCAGCACTTTGGGAGGCTGAAGTAGGAGAACCACTTGAATTCAGGAGCTTGAGACCAGTCTGGGCAACACAGCAAGACCACATCTCCAATAAAAATAAAAAAATAATTAGCCAGGCACTGTGGTGCATGCCTGTAGTCCCAGCTACTTGGGAGGCTGAGGCAAGATTGCTTGAGCCCAGGAGATAGATGCTACAATGAGCCATGATCATGCCACTGCACTGTAGCCTGGGAGACAGAGTGAGACACTCTCAAAAAAAGATAAGAAAAGAAAAAAATTTGCAAGAATTGTGTTATCTGTTCCAGTTGCCAAACTAGGTCTTACAACTCCCAGCTCTTCACTCATGAGGTGTGGCATGTTAATTTATATCATATCTCAAGTGCCTTTGGATACCTCCAAAATCATCAGAGACATGATACTAAAACAACTCTCTTCTTCCATACCTGGAACCAGGGATGACAGAATACACTGACCTTTTGTTTCAACATATATGCTTTTCTGATGCTGGGTGAGCCTAGACAATACTGGCATGACATCAGTTCCCTGAGGAAAAAAAGCAGCAATACCTAATTTCTCTGCTACTCTGAGTAGGTCGGTTCCTATGAGTGGGTCAAGAGATAAAGTGGATTTGAAATGCCACTTGAAAAAGTAGGTTTACTGCTACCCATGGCCGGAAATATCTTATTCTGCTAGAGCTAGGGGCTACTCGAGCCCATCACTGAGGCAATGGAGAGAGGCTGAAATTTCTTGATGGCCTAGTCTTGGAGTCACTACTACCAGTGGAAGGGAAGAGGGCAGAAGAACACTAAAGTGCCTCAGTCTGTAGCTCTAGAAGGTCTTCATGGTCTGAGGAGAGAAAGAAAAATGCTTCTTGCCATCAAATAGCAATAGGTTTATTTTATCCATGTGGTTTCCCAGCTCCCACTTAGGCCAATGCAGTTTCCAAGGTTGAGGCCCTTTTTTCCTTGTGTATTCTCCCCTAGACATATGTAAACCCATCTGTCACCTGGATCAGCAGTCCCCCAAATTTTTGGCATTAGGGACCAGTTTATTGGAGGACAATGTTTCCACAGATGGTGGGGTGAGGGTGAGAGATGGTTTCGGGATAAAACTGTTCCACGTCAGATCATTAGGCATCAGTGAGATTCTAAGGAATGGGCAACATAGATCTCACACATGTGCGGTTCCCAATAGAGTTTGCACTCCTATGAGAATCTAATGCTGCTGATCTGGCAGGTGTAGGAGCTCAGGCAGTAATGATCACTGGCCCACCACTCACCTCCTGCTGTGTGGCCCAGTTCCTAATAGGCCACAGACCAGTATCGGTCCTCAACCAGGGGTTTGGGGACTCCTAACCGAGAGAACTGATTATATTAGAAAGAGATATTTTTGTGTATCAACAGGAATAGGTGGCATCATAGTGGTTCTCAAATATTATGTGACCTATAGCACTCTCAAAACATAAATAGTTCTAAGACATAGATTGGGTCCCCTGGGATATAAATTCTCAGATGGAGAAAAGTGTGCAGGATGTTTATTGGGAAGTGATCTTGAGATCTTTATGCATGGGAGAAGGAAAGAAATTAAGATTGGGCAGAGGTAGAAGTTGGGCTGTGATAGAGTTACAATAAGGACTTATTTCCCCTTCACCTTTAGAGGGGAAAACATAGCACTTCATGTTATTTTCTTTGAAACTTAAATTGAATCTTGTGAAAGAAGTTCACAGAGACAAACACAGCAGAAAGTACCACTCTTCCTGACTAATTATGCATGTACTTAAAGATTACAATACCAGAGGCAAGACAATTAAGGGGAATGAACACCAAAAAATGATATCACACTTAGCAGAGCCCCATGGGGAGCTTTGAATCTAGGATAACCTTCAGAATTATTCAAAGTTGAGGTGAGAGGGTTTATTAGCCAATTATCATGTTGCTATAAAGAAATACCCAAGACTGGGTAATCTATAAAGAAAAGAGGTTTAATTGCTTCACAGTTCCACATGGCTGAGAAAGCCTCAGGAAATTTACATTCATGGCGGAAGACATCTCTTCATAGGGCAGCAGGAAGAAGAATGAAAGCTGTAGGAGCTACCAAAAACTTATTAAACCATCAGATCTCATGAGAATTCACACAGTATCATAAGAACAGCATGGGGGAAACTGCCTCCATGATCCAATTAACTCCACCTGGTCTCTCCCTTGATACATGGGGATTAAGGGGATTATAAAGATTACAATTCAATATGAGATTTTGGGTGGGGACACAGCCAAACCATATCAGAGGGCCAGGCCTCTACACCTCCACTGTCCCTAAAACAAATATGTGATCTTATGCCAGGCCTCTTTCTTCAACAAAGGCAACTCCCAAAGAGGACTTACAGCTGAGAGCTATCAATTCACAACATCTGAGCACCGGGGAATAAACACCTCTTTCCTGAAGGCAAGATCTTTGACAGGGAATCTCAACATCCATAAAAATGTATTAATTGAGTAGACAAGGTTCACCACAACTATAATTTGTTTCTAAAAAATTCCACTTCTGACACCAAATATATGGGGTTTCCACACCAAGAAATTCTCCACTTCTCTGCAGACACCAATTTGGTGTCCTACAATTTACTCCAGTGCTGACACTGTTCAGAGTTAGGACAGACTCCATGGGTTAACAACTCAGTCCCACAAAACTGCTCCTCATTCCAGATGCCAGTTGCAAATATTGAGTGCCCAGGATACCCCACTCTTCTGTCCAACTTGGTCACAAATCAGAGGTTCCCACAACTCTCTCCTCAGCTTTGATAATTTGCTATACTGGCTCACTGAACTCAAGGAAACACTTTCCTTACATTTACCAGTTTATTAAAAAGAAAGGATACCAATGAATAGCCAGATGAAGAAGAACAGAGGACATGGTCGAGAATGGTCCTGAGTGTAGAGGCTTCTGTCTCCACGGAGTTAGAGTGCACTGTACTCCCGACAAATGGATGAGTTTGCCAACCGGAAGGTCTCTAAACCCCATAGTTTAGTGATTTTTATGGTGCTCTCATCATGCAGGCATGATTGATTATTAACTCAATTTCCAATTTTGCTCCCCTTCCTGAAGGATAGGTGTTGGGCCAAAAGTCCCAAGCTTCTAATCATGGCTTGGTTGTTAACAGCGCCCATCCTGAAGCTATCAAGCGCCCCACCAAGAGTCGCCTCATTAGAACAAAAGACACTCCTATCACCCAGGAAATCCCAAGGGACTTACGAGCTCTGTGTCAGGAGCTGAGTGCAGAGATCAAATATATATTTCTTATTATTTGTCAGCTGCTTCATTCACCACCTACATAACATAAAACAACCTGGTTGGCTGCCACTTCAGCCAAAATCAAATCACACAGAGGTGAAAGGAAATACATTATTTTCCTGTGGTTTATCCTCTTATTAAATGTGTTCTCAATCCAGCATCTTACTAAGATTCTTAGACTTTGAATTCATCTGCATAGCTTAGGCTAAGTTGCACTAAAAAAAATCACAAAGACTCAGTGACTTAACAATAAAATCCTAATTTCTTGATAAAACTGCATGTCCAATTTGGATTGCTGGGAAACCTCTCCTCATTATAGTTACCCCAGAAAAAATGCTGATAGAGGTTCTATCTTTATATGTGCTTCCACATAGCAGAGAGAAGGGAACTTAGTGAGTCCATTTTGTTCACTCAAGCTAACCCTCTTTAAGTTTCAATTTGATGCTAATTCTTTTCATGTCCTTATGCTTTACCTATAACATTATTTCTGCCCCTAACTTTATCTTTAAAACTGTCCCTATATGTAATCCTACCTCTGCTCTTAACTTTATGGTTCTAACCCCAACCCTAACAATTTTCTCTAAATTCTCACATTACCTCTAACTGTGATTCAATTCCAAAACCTACTAGGACATTATATTACAGAGCCGGCAATAACTTACATGAAAGCTGCTCCTAGACTCTAAAATATTTTGATGCCACGTATGGTTTTAAGGAGAAGTGTACAGGCCTGTAAGTGTCAGGGATACGGGTTCTGTTGAGGCTCAGAACAGAATACCCCAAATTATGGTGCTCAGAAGCAAGGGTCTGAGAAACAGGAAGTTCTGTCTCACCTTCTTCTGCCCTCCTTTCTCCCCCAATCCAGGTCATAGAAACTAGAATTCCTCTTCCACAAGGCAGCTCATAGAAACTAGAACTCCTAGTCCCTAAAGCAAACCATAAAATGTAGAGAGGTCACTCTCTGACTTACCTCTCCTGAAAGTAGGCGTCTTCATTCATTTTGTGCTGCTTTAACAGGATACCTGAGACTGGGAGATTTACAAAGAACAAAGATTTATTCCTTATAGTCTGGAAGCTGAGAAGTCTAAGATTGAGAGGCCTGCATCTGGCAAAAGGCCTTCTTGCTACATCATCCCATGGCTACAGATGGAAGGGCAGGAGAGCACATGAGAGAGAGACAGACAGAGAGAGAGAGAGAGAAAGAGAGAGAGGAAGGGGGACCAAACTCATCCATTTATCAGGAGCCTGTTTCCTTGATAACTAACCCACTCCCATGGTAACAGCATTCATCCATACCTGAGGGCATAGCCCTCATGACCTGATCACCTCTTAAAGGTCCTACTTCGCAATACTGTTGCATCGGGGATTAAATGCTTCACACATGAACTTTTGGGGACATGCTCAAACCATAACAGTAGGCCATAAGACCCACATTCCAGAGGGGTCCTGCCCCATACCCAGGAAAGAAGAAATGCTACACAAGGAGGTTAAGGAGAATCTAAACAAATAGGTCTTGCTAAGTCCCTCCCAGTTTATTACCACTAAATCATACCCTTTGTCTCCAATCACATTTCTACACTATGGTCCATTCGTCATTGAATTGAAACATAAAAATAGAATTTTCCTTGGTTCTTTGGGTCTTTGTTTCTAAAGGCTCCCATGTCATATAATATTTTGATTGAAAAAAATCTGTTATACTTCTCACTTGTTAATCTGCTTTTTGTCATAGGAGTGTTGTCCGTGGACCTGGAGATGGGTGAGGAAAAGGTATTACACATTTTAGCTTCTACACTTCTCAGTAAACCCTTAACATGTAAGCCTACTCCAGTTTCAGTTATCTCCAGACCCCATCATTAAACACTTGCCTGCTAACACTCATTCCTTTCCTCTTTTTGATCTGTAGCATTGAGATTTTTCCTTTTTATCTTTTTTCAGTTTTACAATATTTTATTTTTTGACAGTAATACAATCAATATTACAGGGAAGCAATACATGATAATGTTTTATTGGAGTTACTTTTTTTTTTTTTTTTTAACATTTATTGTGGCATGATCTACATGTCTGGGCCTGTTAGTAGGAGGAGGCTTGGCAGCAAACGGGCATGAGGAGGTTTTGGGGGTGATGGAAATGTTCTAAAACTGGATTGTGGTGATGCTAGCACAACTCTATCAATCTACTAAAGAGTATTGAATTACACACTTACAATAAATGTCTGCATTACTTAGAGTAGGTGCTCCATAAACAATGCATTCAAGTAGGTACTGTATTAGTCAGGGTTCTCTAGAGGGACAAGACTAACAGGATTGATGCATATATGAAGGGGAGTTTATTACAGAATATTAACTCACACGATCACAAGGTGAAATCCCACAAAAGGTTGTCTGCAAGCTGAAGAGCAAGAAAGCCAGTGGTGGATCAGTCCAAGTCCCAAAACTTCAAAAGTAGGGAAGCTGACAGTGCAGACTTCAGTCTTGGCCAAAGACCGAAGAACCGCTGGCAAACCACTGGTGCAAGTGCAAGAGTACAAAAGCTGAAGAACTTGGAGTCTGATGTTCAAGGATAGGAAGCATCCGGCATGGGAGAAAGATGAAGGCCAGAAGACTCAACAAGTGCTTTTCCATTTTCTCCTGCCTGCTTTATTCTAGCCATACTGGCAGCTGATTAGATGGTACCCACCCAGATTGAGGGTGGCTCTGCCTCTCCCAGTCCACTGACTCAAATGTTCATCTCCTTTGGTGACACCCCCACATACACACCCAGGAACGATACTTTGCAACCTTTAATCCAATCAAGTTGACACTCTATATTAACCATCACAAGTACTGAATTCGAAGATACCACCACAGTGATTTTGGCAACCTCTGGGCAAACCACTGCCTATGTGGCCACTGGAACTTCCTGATGGCTTAGATCTCTTATCTAGGTAAAAACTAGGACTTTAGCAATTTTATTGGTTTCTCCAGAATACTTTTACAGTTTTACACCACCATTGCTGTTCTGTAGCCTACAGGGGTTTTGGAATAAGCTAATCCACCTGGCTACCTCCTGATTCTGATGTCCCTCTTCAGAAATGGAAAGAGGTTTAACTGACTCACAATTCAGCATGGCTGGGGAGGCCTCAGGAAACTTACAATCCTGGTGGAAAGGGAAGCAAACACATCCGTTTTCACATGGCTGCAGGAAGAAGTGCAGAATGAAGGGGTAAAAAGCCCCTTATAAAAGCATCAGATCTCATGAGAACTCATTCACTCTCACAAGAACAGCATGGGGGGACTGCCCCTATGATTTAATCACCTTCTATGAGGTCCCTCCCCAAACACATGTGGATTACAATTTTGATTACAATTCAATATGAGATTCAGAGCCAGACCACTTCAAATGGTCTGTATTATTTTTTCATGTCTCATCCTTTTATTCATAATAGTAATTTATACTTTCCATTTTTTATGAGTGCTGGCATAATTTCTCAAACTAGACTTTGATTTGCTGATTTTATATTCTGAAATATCCAACATGTTATGTATCGAGTATATTTTTAAATTTATATTTTTTATTTTGTTTTTTATCTGAATGTCATTATTTCTGATTTCAAATTGCTTCCTTTTATGGATGCAATGTCCTCTTGTCCTTTTAAATTTGCTACTCTTGGGTTAAAATTGTTATTATTTTGTTAGTGTACTGGTTACAAAGTTGCATCAATTTTGAATCATCTGTGCCTATCTTAGTTTCCAATAAGCCTTTTTTATTTTTAGTGAAAGATTGTGTAGTATGTGAGCTTTACATTTCTGGAATGCATATATCACATTATATCAAAATATGTATAATGTAACTTAATTTTACTAGATTTAGGGGGCATCTGTCAGCCTAAGGATTCACACAACAGGGACAGTCTCTAGTACTCTCAATGGTTTCTTTTTACTGTGTTTTCTATGATAGCCCTAAGTTATCCGGAACATCACCCATGGCCACCAAGTTTTGTGACTCTGGCAGTGTAAGTGAATGGCATCTCCTGGAGTTGTGCAAGGCAAAATCCACTCAGCTTTGTGTGATCGCTATGGCACTATACCTCCTAATTAATTGGCATACTTGTTTTCATTAAAAATCCACTGTATATAAGGGTCTTACTTTAGTTATTACTTGTTCCCATAGCTGAGTATCTTGCCAAAATCTGGAATGCCCCCTATTCTATGTAGGCTCCACCTAGTTAATTGACTGTTTATAAAATGAATCAGATAAAATTTCAAAACACAAAGAAACAGTCATCAAAGAGTTTTATACATCTCCCTTTATTTTTTACCTAATAGAATATTAATGATTAGATATTCCTTTCAATGCTTTTCAAATCTCTGTTAGTGAGGTTTCTTTCCTTTATTTCCCCAGAAGTTGTAATAGTTTACTGTGCCCTCCANTATTTCCCCAGAAGTTGTAATAGTTTACTGTGCCCTCCAAATTGAAGGAACTGATAAAGAGAAAGACAAGCCCAAATTCAAGCTTCATAGACATATGCTGGTAACTGCCTTGAGGGAATAAAGTCTTCTGATTTTGACTTTTTTAACCTTTCCTGAGGCAGGATCAATGGGCAATAAGAAAATTCAATTTTGCATTTTACATTTCATCTCTTTTAAGGCACTGAAAGACAGATTTTTTTTTCCGATTCTATAATAGAACCATGAAAAAGTTGTATGCACACATGAGTTCTAGACAATGAGATATGGACTTTTGCTGATTAATATATGCATCCAGTTCCTGCACCTGGGTCACAACATATGTAAGTCATCTCTTGGGATCTAATGGTCACAGGCTTCTGGTATTATGTTTTAGGAGTACTAGTCACAGTTTATAAATCCCATCTCTTTCTAGGAGAAAGATTGACTTCTACATGGCCAATTTCCAAAAACTCTTGGCCTCTAAGCAGTATTATCTAAGGGTTTTCTGAAAGGTTTTAAGTGTTAGAGTGAAGGATGTGGCCAACTCCTTAGTACGCTGATGCTGGTTGAATTTTCTATCCATTCTTCCCAACCAATTCCTTCCAAGTGTTTTTTTCTTGTCCCTGGAATTGCTTTCTTTGTGAATTTGTCCTATTCATATTTGGCATATCATGGTGATAACAATGCCCCTACACTTGGTCCTGTATTTTATATAACTTTCAGAAATTTGAGGTTACTGTTGGCAATGTTCCCTACTTTCTAGCATTTATCCAGAATTTGCACAAATTATTATATTTCTTGATATGGTTTGGATCTGAGTCCCCACCCAAATCTCCTCTTGAATTGTAATCCCCAATGTCAGAGGCAGAGGCTCGTGGGAGGTAATAGAATCATGGGGGCAGTTTCTCACGAATGGTTTAGCACCATCCCTCTTGGTGCTGTTCTCGTGATAGTGAGAGAGTCTTCATGAGATTTGGTTGTTTAAAAGTGTGTAGCACCTCTCTCTCTCTCTCTTTCTCTTTCTCTCTCTCTCTCTCTATCTTGCCGCTCCGGCCATGTGTCATGCCAGCTCCCACTTTGTCTTCCACCATAATTGTAAGTTTCCTGAAATGTCCCCAGAAGCTGAGCACATGCCAACATCATGCTTCCTGTATAGCCTGGAGAATCGTGAGCCAACTAAACCTCTTATCCTTATAAAGTACTCAGTCTCAGGTATTTCTTTACAGCAATGAAGGAATGGTCTAATAGATTTCTTTAAAAAAAATCAGGGAGGAAACATGTATTAAATTTGGCATATAATTGTGCACGGAAGTTCTATATGGTTTTTATTAAAGCTACCACAGGTAGAGTCCACAAGAAATAAACTACAGAAATTAAAATTACTAAATAGCACATTTTGTAAATACACTATATCCTAAATATATTCATGTCAATCAAATTTCAATACCGTTGGGAAAAAAACACAACAAAATGTTATATATTTGATCATATTTTGTATTATTATAAAAAACAATTATACCAGTTATAAGAAATATATTGATACCTTTTTAGATAAGCACGATAAATATCACCCACTTTAAAATACTGTTATAGAAATGTAAAAAAATAAGTCTAGGACTACACAGTCGTAAATTTTGAACACAAATGATTACATTTTACTCATTCTTTATGTCACTAATAAGTTAATTTCTTATTATGCAAAGTTGACAATTCAAAATAGAATTATTAAAACATTTGATATGATTAACAGCATATGCTTGGTACTTCCTTTATCCACTGAACTATTGAAATTCCTTGAAGAGTTTGTCTGAATTATCTTCAACTTTAAGACTTTCACTGACAACGAAAAATTGATGATAATAACCTCTGTAGTTTTCCAAACATCCTCCACATAAGGCTTTAGGAAAGTTGATAGAAACAAGTAACAATTCATACTTAATATTGCAAGCATATTGTTATATAATCAGATCCATCATATAACAGGCCTAAAACACTCCAGTGCATGCTAATGATCAAGTTCTCACAAACATTGCAGCTACACATTTTATGAGGTGACACAGCTTCATACTGGACAGAGTTTACATAATTGACTTAACTCCATATACAACGAGACTGCATTTAAATAGTGTTCTTGACACAGTTTAGCCCATTACCCTTGATTCCACTAAGATTGACAGGCCTGTTGCTGAAGAGCCCAAGTGCTCTGAGGGGTCTATAGGGCTTATGGGGAACTTTTCAGGTGTGAACTGCCCTAGAAACTCTCTCTCTGACTACCAATTTCCCCTTAGAAACTACTCCCTTGTATTTTAAGCAAGGTGTTTATTTGATACTTAACAGGGCACATCTGAGTACAATCAACTTTTTTTAAAAACCTCAAATTTAGCTTAAACTCAATATAGCAGTTCCCTGAACATCATTTTGTTCAACATGGTTTCTTTATAACACTGATAAGGAAAAAAATCGATTCCCAGATGGGGTGTATTAGTTCGTATTCACACTGCTAAAAGAATACCTGAGAATGGGTAATTTATAAAGGAAAAAGGTTTAATCGACTCACAGCTCCTCATGGCTTGGGAGGCCTCAGGAAACTTACAATCATGGTGGAAGGGGAAGCAAGGACCTTTTTCGTAGGGCAGCAGGAGAGAGAAGAGAAAGCAAAGAGGGAAGAGCCCCTTATAAGGCTATCAGTTCTCATGAAAACTCATTCGCTATCACGAGAACAGCATGGCAGAAACCACCCCCATGATCCAATCACCTCCCACCAAGTCCTTCCCTTGATACGTGAGGATTACAATTCAAGATGAGATTTGGGTGGAGACACAAAGCCAAGCAATATCATGTGGCCACAGTCTGTGTGGAGTTTGCACATTCTCCCTGTGTCTGCATGGGTTTTCTCATGTACTCCAGTTTCCTCCCACATCCCAAAGCTGTGCATATTATATGAATTGTCATGTCCTCAAGTCCCAATGTGAGGGTGAGTGCATGTTTGTGTGAGTGTGCCCTGTGATAGGATGGCAGCCTGTCCAGGGTTGGTTCCTGACTTAGGCCTTGAGCTTCCAGGAGAGGTTCTACCCACTCAAGACCCTGAACTTGAATAATTAGGTAAGTAATTATTGTACTCAATTTCATTAATCTTTCTCAGATGTATGTATATCTCACATTTATTTCAATGTTATTTATTTATGTATTTATTTTGAGACAGGGTCTTATTCTGTCACCTAGGCTGGAGTGTAGTGGTACAATCACGGCTCACTGCAGCCTCAATCTCCCAGGATCAGGTGATTTTCCTACCTCAGCTTCCCGAATAACTGGGACTATAGGTGTACGCCACCACACCCAGCTAATTTTGTACTTTTTGTGGAGATGGGGTTTCACCCATTGCCCAGGCTGTTCTCAAACTCCTGGGCTCATGGGGTCTGCCTGCCTCGACTTCCAAAAGTGCTGTGATTACAGGTGTGAGTCACTGCACCTGGCCTATTTCAATGTTTAATATTAGAAGTGTTTGAGGTCTTTATTTAGAAGTTTGGTGATGTTTATTTGCGACCAGAAATACGCCATAGGAAATTAACTCTTGTTTATATCAACTAGCCCATGGTAAAACTGGTTTCTTTACACATCATTTCACTTAAAGTTGCAGTTTCCAAGAACCTATGGATGACATTAAATAAGGACTTACTCTAGTAGTTCATTAATTTATTATTTTATTATGGGGATATTTGTTGAACAACTACTTTTTGCTAGGCACTTATTTAGGTACTGGAAATAGAGTGTGAGTAAACAGATCAAAAAATTCCTGGACTCATAGAGCTTACATTCCATTGGGAGGGGAAATATTTTTAACTAAGTTATACAATGTGTTATATGATAAGTGTGAGTACTATGAAAAAATTCCAGAGTACTATAGAGGGTTGTGGTGAAGGGGTACAATTTTAAGTGGAGTGAAACTCTTTGTAAGGTCAGCAGAAGCTTCACTGAGAAAGCAATATTTGAAAAAAGACTCGATGGAGATGAGGAATGATCTATGGGGATATCCTGGGGGAGCATCATGACAAGCAGAAGATAAAAGAAAAGCAAGGACCCAAAAATAGGAATGCATCTGAGGTGTTTGGGCATAGCAAAAAAGATTGTGTGACTGGTACACAGTGGGCCAGAGGGACGCTAAGAGGAGATAAAGTCAGAGAGGTAACAGAAGACTTAATCGTGCAAAACCTGAAAAGACATTGACTTTCAGTCTGAGTGAGATGAAGAGCCTTTGCAGAGCCATTATAGAAGCTTAGACACCTGCCTTTTTGTGCATTCCTCAACACATACCTTCACAAAAGACCCTGTATTCATAATGTAACCCTGTATATGCTAGTTCTTATCTACCTGTAATTACTATGTATGGTCATAACACTTTCTTATGGTAGCAAAATGGTTATGGGAAATAGACTTTTAAAAGCCAGTTTGATACAAGTCTATCCTAAGATAGGGGCATCTGAATTTCAAGAATGAAAGGAGAGAAGCAGAAATTAAAAGTAGGATACCATCAAGAGATTAGGATGAAATACAGGAATTAGAAACTGGGACTTCAATCCCTATCTGAAGAAATAATCTCAAATCACCAAATGAAGCTAGAACTGGGCTCTCGTCCTGTTGCTAAGTAAAAGTCTGCTCTCTCACTTGACGGAATACTGAAACTCACTTGCCTAGGGTCACGGCCAAAACTGAGCTGCTCATCTCAAGCCACAGGCAGATAAAAAATGTCCTCCTCGACAGACTGAAATGCCAGTTAATGAGGGTGTAATTTCCAAATTTTCTGTGATATGAGTAGGATGGAAACCACGAGATGACAGACTAACAAAAAATTCTTGAATTCTGTCAGAGCAAGACAAAAATAACCAGAGAAGCATTTCAAGAACGCCCACAGAAGAGAAAAATGTCTAATGATAGGTTCGAAGGCAAAGATTATAAAATGAATACACCATGAATAACCAAGAGACAGATAGGAAATCAATAATGAGGAGAAATTACACCAGGATCTACAAATAATAGAGCAATATGAAAGCAGCTATAGAATGGGTGTGCTTTGTTTTTTAGAAGATTTAGGAATAAGATTTATAAACATAAAAACAGGAGAATATGAAGTAAAATAGACATGTAAAAGAACCAAGGAGAATCTTAGGAATAGAAAATATAGTCACTGAAAAAAAATAGTGCAGATAAACCATAGATTAGACTGAAATGAAAAGACTATTAGTGATTGGCCAATTTATCCATTTCCCTAAGATAGTGGAGAGGAGTAAACAAATGGAAATTAGGTAAGAAAAGACAGTATGAATTGACTGGCTCCAAGATATAGCTAAAAAAAAAATCAGAAGGAACAAATACACAGAATGAGATAGAAGTATTTTTTAAAATGATAATAGCAGAGAATCTTCAATAAACTGATAAAAGATATCCTTATGGTAAAATGACTTACTGGGAGACAAGGCTGAATATAAAAATATATCCAGAACTGCTAATGTACTATATTGATAAAGTTCTCATCAATAATTAGTAATTAAGATAAAAATATTTTCGNAGAAAGTGCACCCAAGGCAGTTGCATTGCAGTTTGGTTTTATACATTTCAGGGACCCAGAAATTGCAGGTAAAATTATAAATCAATACATAAAAGGCAAACATTGGTTTGGCCCAAATAGGCAAGACAGCTCAAAATGGGAGCTTACAAGTCATAGGTGGGTTTAGGAATTCTTTAGTTGGCAATTGGTTGAAAGAGTTAAGCTTTGTCTAAAAATTTGGAGTCAGTAGAAAGGAATGTTTAAGTTAAGATAAGGGAATCTGCTGTCATGCAATGCCATACCAGAGTCAGGTTGGAAAGTAAGCTACATTGAGCTGGTTCAAAAAAGACCTGTTTAATAACATTTTATGGTTTGTAACGCATGACTCCCCAGGCCCCTTAGGAAAGAATTTGAACATAGAAAAAAAATCAGAGTTTAGTACTCAAAGTAAACTACTTGCTTTAAAGTTCCTTCCCCAAAGATAAATATTTTTTTCGTATGTTTTTAGAATTCATTGGGAGAAGTCACTTTCAGGGGAAAAACACTTGTAACATGTGTCTTTAAATTGCCCTATTGTTTTCTGAATTTTCTATCATTCTTTGACTATGGAGAAAGGGCTGTGCTCTGATTAATTTCCTTAATCTGTACAATAATGAATTTGAATTATTAAGCATCATGGATAACAAAGATATATTTTTTAGCAAGAACTTATTTTTATTTCTGCCTATCTGATAAAATGGACTAAGAAAACTTTGCCAAATGTTTTTTAAATTGCAACCTGAACATCACCTCCCCGCTAAAATCAAGCTCTACAGTTCCTATTGTTAGGGTAGGTAGCTAGTCAGACATGAGCAGGACAGGAGAGGGCTCACTCCAACACACACACCAGGAATGTCAGGCAACCATCAGGTAATGGTCGGGCAGTTTTCACACTGTTTCTCTAAAATAATAATTGGTCACAACCGGCGCCAGGGAAAGGCAGTTAGAAACACCTGAAACTGATGATTAGCAGCTTCCTAATAAAATCTTATCTTCCCGATAAGTTGGGCAAGTGGGCTCAAGCATGTGCATTAAGATGCAAAATGGCGAAGTTTAACTGGTATATGACCTTCCAGGGACATTCCATTGGTAAGGGAATAATGCCTCAAGTGAGCATGCATACAACTCCAGTGAACATACTGAGCATGCTCCCCTCCCAAGTGCTAACAGTCACTGTTCATGCAGACAGCCCACCCCAAGGAAAGAATCAGGAGAGAAGGCATCCAAGACCCCAGAAGTATGCCAACATGTAAAACCCTAAGTCAAAAGTCAAACGAGGCACTTGTGTTCCAAGTCGTTCACCTGGCCCTCTTCCAAGTGTACTTTCCTTCCTTTTGTTCCTGGTCTAAAACTTTTTAATAAACTTTCACTCCTGCTCTAAAACTTGCCTTGGTCTCTCGTTCTGCCTTATGCCTCCTGAATCGAATTCTTTCTCCTGAGGAGACAAGAATTGAGATTGCTGCAGGCCCATAGGGATTCACCACCCACAACACTATCTTTCTTCCTCACTTTCTTTTTTCCATAGCACTCATCATGCAGTAGAATAAAACATATTATTTACCAATTTATTTTATTGTCTAATTCCTCTGTAGGGGAATAAGGGAAAGTACAGCTGAATATGGAGCCAACAAGTCTCCATACCCCACCCTACTAGTATGTAAGCTACTTGAGGGCAAGGAAACTTTTTCTCTGTTTTACTGCTGTACCTGCAGTGCTTAGAAGAGAGCTTGGCATAGGGAAGAAGCTTAGTAAATATTTATAAAATAAATGGATGAATTAGTTTTTGTGAAGATGGATTTAATTTTAACGCTGTTTTCTTGAATTTATGATATCCAATAACATGTAAGAATCCAGATATTTACCATTAAATGGAGAAATGAATACTTGGATCTTATCCAGGAGTTTACAGACTTCTGAAATTTTGTCTTATATTTGTTTTTACTTCTTCATTATCAGCTCTGAATCCCAATCCAGTAATATGTTTTCTGTTTCTCAATATGCTCATAAAAGAAGCAAATAATAGTGTTTTATCCTATTTATTACTATAATAAACATTCACTTACTTGTAGGTAGTTGTTCTCGGCAAAAATAAATGAAGTACTAATGCATGACTTGCTCAATGGAAAACTGTTTTTGGAAGCAGATCCTTAGGTGTGCAAATTACAAAAAAAAACAAGCATTGTTATTGTAGGGGCCAAGGGAAAACTTCCCCTTCACTCTCTGAAGTTTTGGTGAAAATTCAACTCATAAAAGTCACATTAATTGGAGAAAAAGCATATTTATTAACATGCACACAGGGTAGAACCATGGAGTGATTACTCTAATCCCCCAATGAGGTTCAGAAGCTTATATACTATCTTGAGGTTACAGGAAGAATGAGGGCTTGGATTCTGGCAAAATAGGTTATGTTGCTAGTAAATCATACTATAGTAGTAAAACAGGTCATGGTAGCGAGAAAAGAGGAGGCCAGGCTAGCAAAGGGGATCTTGTTATGTAGATGAAACCTCACAGGTAGCAGCCCCCAGAGAGAATAGGTGGTAAGTGTTTCTTTCAGACCTTTAAAGGTGTCAGACTCTTAGTTAATCTTTCGTAGATCTGGACAAGGGAAGGCCTCAGAGAAACCCTGGCTGCATCAACGTAGATTCTCTACAGATACAAATCTCCCTAGGGAAAGATAGCTTTGCAGGGCTACTTCATACAGTTTGGCTGTGTCCCCACCCAAAATCTGATCTTGAATTGTAATCCCTATAATCCCCACATGTCAAAGGAGAGACCAGGTGAGGGTAATTGAATCATCGGGGCAGTTTCCTCCATGCTGTTCCTAAGTTCTCATGAGATCGGATGGTTTTATAAATGTTTGGTAGTTCCTCCTGCATTCATTCTCCTTTCTGCTGCCTTGTGAAGAAGGTGCCTTGCTTCCCCTTCACCTTCTGCCATGATTGTAAGTTTTCTGAAGCCTCTCCAGGCATGAGTAACTGTCAGTCAATTAAACATCTTTCCTTTATGAATTATCCAGTCTTGGGCAGTTCTTTATAGCAGTGTGAAAATGGACTAACAGACTACTTCTGTTTGTTGGCTTTCTGAACAGCCATCTCAAAATATACTGAACAAATATATTTTGGGGTGAAATATTTTTATTTCCTTCATTATTTTAAGACAAAATCAGCCAATAAAAAGCTGGCCTAAATCTAAGACATAATAAAAACTCAAAAGAAGTCGCAGAACTAAAGTGAGTTGCATTTGTTGCCACTCTTCCTGTTTGTTTTCCACCTAATAATAAGTGATGAAGAAGAACACAGTTCTGTGTTCAAACCATGCTCAAACAGAATAGCATACTACTGGGGACTACTTTCTAGTGATATTGCATAATACGGTGTTTTGACATGCTGAAGAACCCTCAAGGTCCCTCTTACCTCCCCTCACCATCTTCTCTCCCAAAGCATAGGATAAAGTTGTTCTCTGAAGTTCCTTTAGCTGAAGTTCCTTTATCCTTACTTGACCCACCAAGGAGATCAATTGTTTTTTAACTCCCCTCTCTGTTATCTCATTATCTATAGTAGGAAAGAAGAACAAGAATGTAACCATACATGAACAGACCCCTTCACAAGGTAACGTCTGTCTCTCAGACTCATTCAAATGCCGGGGAGAACTATTTACCAGGTTATTTCTGTTCCCTATTCATTCATTCTCTTTAGTAAACATTTGTTGCCCTTCAATAGAATTCCTCATCTCTCACCTTACATAACCTGTTTTGCCATGATCCAAGATCCCATTCTTTCTGTAACCTCAAACTTCTGCACTTCATTGTGGGTTAGGGTATTCATTCTGAAGGCTCCCTTGTGTACAAGTTAAATACACATGTATGTGTATGCCTTTTTTCTTATTAATTTTCAGCAGACCTTCAGGGAGCAATGAGAAACTTTTTCTTGACTCCAATAATAATAATATTGTATTATAAGTACCCTAGATTTTTTGTTAACCCTTTCTCCTATATCTTCCTCTCAATGTTAAATGTTACTTTGTTTGTTATGGAATGTTTAATCTGTAACACTTCTATATTAAGTATACTATTATGTATGGTTTGCAACATTAACTGACTTGTGGAGTGGCTTGAGCCTGTGTACCCATGGCTCTAACAAGTGGAAAGGAAGTACTAAGGGCAATTGCCTCCTTGGGAAATCCATGTAGCTTGTGAATTTTGTGATTGAAATAGCATCAATAGTCCAGGAGTGGTGGCTCACACCAGTTATCTCAGCAATTTGAAAGGCCGAGGCCTGCGGATCACCTGAGGTCAGGAGTTCAAGACCAGCCTGGCCAACATGGTGAAACTCAGTCTCTACTAAAAATACAAAAAAAAAAAAAAAAAAAAAAAAATTAGCGGCCATGGTGGTTGGCACCGTTGGCACCTGTTATCCCAGGTAATCAGGAGGTTAAGGCAGGAGAATCGCTTGAACCCGGGAGGCAGAGGTTGAAGTGAGATGAAATCACAGCACTGTACGCCAGCCTGGGCAACAGAGTGAGGTTCCATCTCAAAAAAATAAAATAAATAAAAGAAAAGAAATAGCATCAATAAAATTAATAAAAGCCTGATATTGAGGAAAGATGACACAAACATGCACAGAACCGGTTATCTCTAACTTTGTACCACTCATGACAGGCAGATATTCAAAAGAGGATGGACAGTATACTTGGTATAACTGAATGCAAGCACAGTACCTGGAATGAACTTGTCATTGGAGCAAAGGAAAAAAGTATAAATTAGTGTATGTATTTAAATATTATTGAACGCTGGCATTCATTCTACACTCAAATAAAATGTTTTGATACTAATGAATTATTTTGACTTTATTGGGATAACCTTTTCTGTATAAAAGGACAATCATGTCAAGAGGAGGAAAAGAAGTACAAAAAATAAGTGTTTTGCATTTTATTGAGAATTTTCTTGATAGTAGTAAGCTTATATTTTGTTTTGCAAATGTATGGTAGAAACATTTAGAAATGTGTCAGAATGTCTCCCTGTGACATTTAGTTGTTTAAATATAAAATTTTGCATGGAATAAGGGCATTTACCTTTTATTCTTTTTGCAAAATGTATTGATATTTTCTAATATAACAGTAATATATTTATTATAAGATGTTCAAAACATAGTAATACATAATGAAAAAACTAAAATTGCCCCATAATCCATGCCTTGAGGAATATACCATTCCTCAAGGCACAGTCCCTTACAGCTTCCCTTGGCTAGGGGTGGGAGTTCCTCAACCCCTTTGGGCTTCCCAGGTGAGGTGACGGCCCACCCTGCTTCTGCTCACCCTTCACGGGTTGCACCCACTGTCTAACCAGTCACAATGAGATGAGCTGGGTACCTCAGTTGGAGATGCAGAAATCTCCCACCTTCTGCATTGATCTCACTGGGAGCTGCAGACTGGGGCTGTTACTCTTCGGCCATCTTGCTAGCCGCCTCGTCTTATAATTTCTATTGCATGTCCAACATTGTTAATTAAAGGACCACAGAAAGACCACATGATGTTGTCTTGTATCATAGATGGTTCTTCCTTTCATCTATTAAGCTAATGGGATATGGGATGGGAGTAGGGAAGTGATAATGTCCATCTCATAAGGGATTGATCCGATTTTTGCTCAGTTTCAGTTTCTATGAGGCATATTCTACTTTACATCACTGATATTCCTATGTCATATCCATCTGCTGTTTTCAACTAAAACCTTAATGGAGCTTTGTCTCCTCAGCCTGAAAAATTGTTAGAGGCTCAGTTCTGCTATTTAGAAATGCTCAACTTGAAAATTTGACAACTGTCTTGAGTAAGGTATGGTTATGTTTTTAAAGCCCTTCAAATTTTAAGTTTTGTCATCCCAACCTTACAAGAATGCTAAAATCTCTGCTGATCTGTTTGTCCCTGTAGAAGATGAAAGATTTATTTTCCTCACCCATTGTTAAGTTCATGTCTGAGGCCCTTATAATGAACAACAGACTAATATGAGAAATGCATACAAATTTATTTAATATTCGTTTTATATGAAATGGAAGCCTTCAGAAATGAAGATTCAAAGAAACAAGTAAACTTGCACATTTTCACACTTAGGTTTGATGGAGAAATGGATAGTTATGGAGAAGTATGATTGGACAAAATGGGTATGACCTAATGGTAATAAACCAAGGAGAAATTAGCAAGGCCTGTTTATTTAGCTTCTTCTTGGTCTGTAGGTATAGGGAAGGACCCTTCTGGAATGAAGGTCTTATGACCTACTTTCTGACGAGGTAGGCCAGGGAATTCTTTATGGCTTGCTTCAGAGAAGAAAGGTGAGAGAAGGTGAGAGAGTGACCTTCCTGCTTCGGTTTTCTCAATTTCCTTCAGTTTAAAATATTTAGTATACCAAGTTGCCATATTTTGGGGTAGCATGTTCTGAGCCCCAACAAGGGCAGGGAGAAGGTGAGTGTGCCCTTGCTACTTCTGTTATTTTCTCAAATGCCAAGCTGCCATATTGTGGAGTAGCATGCCTTGAATCACATCAACCCCATCATCTGCATTTGTAAACTCTTAGTAAATCTAGTTTTAATAATAACAAATGTCTCTAGGTAAAAACAGGACCATAGAACCTTAGTGTCCGTTCGTCACTCCTAGGACGTTCAGCTCTAGTCTACTTTTATTTTGCAGGCCCTTGGTCCCAGCTAGTCTCTTTTTCCTAAATGCCATAAGACTGCAGGATTTTTTACTTTTCCCTTCAGAAACTTTTAGCTTAGCTATTTAACTTCCCACATGGGCTCATAATATAGCAACCTCTGTGTACTTGAGGCCTCTCTAATTTACCATTTTGTCGCCCCAGCCCCATGTGACCAATAGAAGCTTTACTGGTTTCTCTTTCCCCAGCAGTTAATCTTTGTTCATGCTCAGAATCAGCAAATGACCCCAGTGAGAAAATGATGACCAGTAAACTGCCCATGTGTATAGAGATTTTTACTCTCTGAAATTTCATCAAATTAGGGATCATTGCTTCCATAGTTTTCTAGATTCTATTAGTTACGGTCAGTGGAAACATTAACCTGCTGTGACATATTACAGGCTGCCCAGAAGTAAAAGCCCCTTTATTACTTTTTGGAAAGTGATTATAAATACAAAACTTACTTTGGGTAAAATAATTATTGTACACATATGTAGTCAGGGAGAAGGGTCCTTCTAACTAACTCCATCCTCCTTAATCCCATATATCAGACATTATCGTCATCATAGTTTTCTCATATGCCCTTACAAAATTCTTCCACACATATACACACATATGTGTGTCAGTACTATGTGTAACTTTTATGTATAAAAGATACTACATAGCACTTAAGAGTTTTTCACTCAGCTTTATATTCCAAAAGGTTTTTAATTCAACTATGAAATTTAGAGCATTCTATGGAAAATCAGGAAATGCAAAGCTGTCAGAGGCTTTCGAACCAGAGCAACTCCATCTTAAATAGGGGCTGGGTAAAATAAGGCTGAGACCTACTGGGCTGCATTCCCAGTAAGTTAAGGCATTCTAAGTCACAGGATGAGACAGGAGGTCAGTACAAGATACAGGTCACGAAGACCTTGCTGATAAAAACAAGTTGCAGTAAAAAAAGCCATCAAAAATCCACCAAAAGCAAGATGGTGATGAGAGTGACCTCTGATCATCCTCACTGCTACACTCCCACCAGTGCCATGACGGTTTACAAATGCCATAGCAGTGTCAGGAAGTTACCCTATCTGGTCTAAAAAGGGGAGTCATAAATAATCCTCCCCTTGTTTAACATATAATCAAAAAATAACCACTAAAATGGGCAACCAGCAGCCCTCGGGCCTGCTCTGTCTATGGAGTAGCCATTCTTTATTCCCTTAGTTTCTTAATAAACTTGTTTTCACTTTACTCTGTAGACTCACCCAGAATTCTTTCTTGCAAGAGATACAAAAACCCTCTCTTGGAGTCTGGATCCAGATACCTTTCTGGAAACAAGGCTATTTATTTGCAGAAAAATGCTTAAATGTATTTAGTCTTCTTCTGCTGAAAATTTAGGGGTTTTCCAGTATCTTACTAATGCAATTCTGTAGTAAGCATGGATGGCAGCAGGCAAAAAGAGAGAGCTTGTGCAGGGAAACTTTGCCTTATAAAGCCATCAGGTCTTATGAGACTTACTCACTATCATGAGAACAGCACAAGAAAAACCTGCCCCCATGATTCAATTACCTCCCACTGGGTGTCTCCCACAACATGTGGGAATTCAAGATGAGATTTGGGTGGGGACACAGCCAAACCATATCATTCCACCCCTGGCCCCTCCCAAATCTCATGTCCTTACATTTCAAAACCAATCATGTCTTCCCAACAGTCCCCTAAAGTCTTAACTTATTGCATCATTAACTCAATAGTTCCCAGTCCAATGCCTCATCTGAGACAAAACAAGTCCCTTCTGCCTATGAGCCTGTAAAATCAAAAGTAAGTTAGTTACTTCCTAGATACAATGGGGTACAGATATTGGGTAAATACAGCCATTTCAAATGGGAGAAACTGGCCAAATCAAAGGGGCTACAGGCCCTATGCAAGTCCAAAATCCTATGGAACAGTCAAATCTTAAAGCTCCAAAAGTATCTCCTCTGACTCCATGTCTCACATCCAGGTCACACTGATGCAAGAGGTGGGTTCCCATGGTCTTTGGCAGCTCTGCCCCTGTGGCTTTACAGAGTATATAGCCTCCCTCACATCCACTTTCACAGGCTGGCACTGAATGTTTGCAGTTTTTCAGGTGCATGGTGCAAGCTGTCGGTGGAACTACCATTCTGGGGTGTGGAGGATGTTGGTCCCCTTCTCATAGCTCCACTAGGTGGTGCCTCAGTAGGGACTCTGTGTGGGGGCTCTGACTGCACATTTCCCTTCTGCACTGCACTAGCAGAGGTTGTCCATGAGAGCCCTGACCCTGCAGCAAACTTTGCCTGTACTTCCAGGCATTTCCATGCATCCTCTAGATTTAGGCCGAGGTTCCCAAACCCCAGTTCTTGACTTCTGTGTACTGGCAGGCTCAACACCAGGTGGAAGCTGCCGAGGCTTGATGCTTACACCCTCTGAAGCCATGGCCCAAGGTCTACATTGGCTCTTTTCAGCCACAACAGAAGTGGTTGGGAAGCAGGGCACCAAGTCCCTAAGCTGCACAGCACAGGGTTCCTGGGCTAAGCCCACAAAACCACTTTTTCCTCCTAGGCCTCTGGGCCTGTGATGAGAGGGACTGCCATGAAGACACGCCCTGGAGACATTTTCCCCATTGCCCTGGGGATTAACATTTGACTCCTCTAACTTACGCAAATTTTTGCAGCTGGCGTGGATTCTCCCTCAGAATATGGGATTTTCCTTTCTATTGCATTTTCAGGCTGCAAATTTTCCAAACTTTTATGCTCTGCTTCCCTTTTAAAACTGAATGACTTTAACAGCACCCAAGTCACCTCTTGAATGCTTTGCTGCTTAGAAATTTCTTCTGCCAGATACCCTAAATCATCTTTCTCAGGTTCAAAGTTCCACAAATCCCTAGGGCACGGGCAAAATGCTGCCAGTCTCTTTGCTAAAACATAACAAGAGTCACCTTTGCTCTAGTTCCTGATAAGTTCCTCATCTCCATCTGAGACCACCTCATCCTGGATTTCATAGGTCCATATCACTACCAGCATTTTGGTCAAAGCCATTCAACAAGTCTCTAGGAAGTTCCAAACTTTCCCACATTTTCCTGTCTTCTTCTGAGCCTTCCAAACTGTACTAAACTCAGCCTGTTACCCAATTCCAAAGTAGCTTCCACATTTTTGGGTATCTTTTCAGCCGTGCCCCACTCTTCTGGTACCAATTTACCAAATTAGTTCCTTTTCATGCTGCTAATAGAGACATAGGTGAGACTGGGCAATTTACAAAAGAAAGAGTCTTAATGCGACTTACAGTTCCCCATGGATGGGGAGGCCTCACGATCATGGCAGAAGGCAAGGAGGAGCAAGCCACATCTTACATGAATGGCATCAGGCAAAAAAAGAGCTTGTGCAGGGAAACTCCAACTTATAAAGCCATCAGGTATCATGAGACTTATTCACTCTCACGAGAACAGTTTAGGAAAGACCTGCCCCCATGGTTCAATTACCTCCCACCAGCTCCCTCCCACAACACATGGGAATTCAAGATGAGATTTTGGTGGGGACACAGCCAAAACATATCACTGCAGAAGAGAATACAAAAGACACACTGCTAAAGAAAAAAATGATTCAATGACCCTTTTTAAAGCACAGTAAGGCAAACTTTATTCAAGACCATTGCAATGGGTGTCGAGATAACTGCAATAGGGTTTTGCAGTAGGGCAAGCTGACAAATTGGACTCCATCAAAATTAAAAACATATGCACTTTGAAAGACATTCCTTAAGAGAAAAAAAAAAGACCAACTATAGACTGGGAAAATATATTTGCAAATCACAAATCTGATAGAGGACTTTTTTCCAGAATATGTAAAGAACTCTCAAACCTTAATAATAAGAAAATAGCTCCATTTTGAAAAGATAAAATATTTTAACAGACCCTTATTTTAAGAAGATATACACGTGGCAAATAGGCACTAGTGTAATGAAAGTTAAAACCACAATACAATAGACCTTAAACAGCTATTCAGATGGATAAAACTGAAAAGACTAATCACACTGAGTTTTGGCAATGCTGTGCAGCAATTGGAACTCTCATACACTGTTGGTTGGTGTATAAAATGATCCAAATACTATGGAAAACGGTTTGGCATTTTCTCAAAAAGTTAAACATATGTCTAGAATATGATCAAGCCATTCCACTCCAAGAGAAATGAAAGCATATGTCCATACAAAGACTTGTGCACAAGTTTTTATAGCAGCTTTGTCATAGCCAAAACCTGAAAACAATCCAAAAGTATATCAAGTGGGTGGATGAAGAAAGTATGACATAACCATATAGTGGAGTGAAACCTAGCAATAAAAATAATGAACTTTTTATACATGCTATGACATTAATATGTCATTAATATGATTCCATAAATGGAATTATGCACTGTGTATTCTTTTTTCTTTCAGGCTTCTTTCACACAGCATAATTTTTTCAAAGAAGTAACTAGTGGCAAGATCATGTGGGAACTTTGGATTTTCAGGTTTTGAATGTGAGGGTCATAAGAACTGTTTTCAAAACGTGATTCTAGTCCCTGTGTTGAATATAATGTAATGGGGTAAAGGTTAAATCAAGGATACCAGTTAAGCATTACTATAATAGTCCAACTACAGTAAGAAGTGAGAAGTGGTTGCATTCAGAATATATTTTGCAAGGTGAATTTGTTGATNAAACTTTCCCACATTTTCCTGTCTTCTTCTGAGCCTTCCAACTGTACTAAACTCAGCCTGTTACCCAATTCCAAAGTAGCTTCCACATTTTGGGTATCTTTTCAGCCGTGCCCCACTCTTCTGGTACCAATTTACCAAATTAGTTCCTTTTCATGCTGCTAATAGAGACATAGGTGAGACTGGGCAATTTACAAAAGAAAGAGTCTTAATGCGACTTACAGTTCCCCATGGATGGGGAGGCCTCACGATCATGGCAGAAGGCAAGGAGGAGCAAGCCACATCTTACATGAATGGCATCAGGCAAAAAAAGAGCTTGTGCAGGGAAACTCCAACTTATAAAGCCATCAGGTATCATGAGACTTATTCACTCTCACGAGAACAGTTTAGGAAAGACCTGCCCCATGGTTCAATTACCTCCCACCAGCTCCCTCCCACAACACATGGGAATTCAAGATGAGATTTTGGTGGGGACACAGCCAAAACATATCACTGCAGAAGAGAATACAAAAGACACACTGCTAAAGAAAAAAATGATTCAATGACCCTTTTTAAAGCACAGTAAGGCAAACTTTATTCAAGACCATTGCAATGGGTGTCGAGATAACTGCAATAGGGTTTTGCAGTAGGGCAAGCTGACAAATTGGACTCCATCAAAATTAAAAACATATGCACTTTGAAAGACATTCCTTAAGAGAAAAAAAAAAGACCAACTATAGACTGGGAAAATATATTTGCAAATCACAAATCTGATAGAGGACTTTTTTCCAGAATATGTAAAGAACTCTCAAACCTTAATAATAAGAAAATAGCTCCATTTTGAAAAGATAAAATATTTTAACAGACCCTTATTTTAAGAAGATATACACGTGGCAAATAGGCACTAGTGTAATGAAAGTTAAAACCACAATACAATAGACCTTAAACAGCTATTCAGATGGATAAAACTGAAAAGACTAATCACACTGAGTTTTGGCAATGCTGTGCAGCAATTGGAACTCTCATACACTGTTGGTTGGTGTATAAAATGATCCAAATACTATGGAAAACGGTTTGGCATTTTCTCAAAAGTTAAACATATGTCTAGAATATGATCAAGCCATTCCACTCCAAGAGAAATGAAAGCATATGTCCATACAAAGACTTGTGCACAAGTTTTATAGCAGCTTTGTCATAGCCAAAACCTGAAAACAATCCAAAAGTATATCAAGTGGGTGGATGAAGAAAGTATGACATAACCATATAGTGGAGTGAAACCTAGCAATAAAATAATGAACTTTTATACATGCTATGACATTAATATGTCATTAATATGATTCCATAAATGGAATTATGCACTGTGTATTCTTTTTTCTTTCAGGCTTCTTTCACACAGCATAATTTTTTCAAAGAAGTAACTAGTGGCAAGATCATGTGGGAACTTTGGATTTTCAGGTTTTGAATGTGAGGGTCATAAGAACTGTTTTCAAAACGTGATTCTAGTCCCTGTGTTGAATATAATGTAATGGGGTAAAGGTTAAATCAAGGATACCAGTTAAGCATTACTATAATAGTCCAACTACAGTAAGAAGTGAGAAGTGGTTGCATTCAGAATATATTTTGCAAGGTGAATTTGTTGATAGATTGAATATCAGGTATGAGAGAGAAGAGAGTGAAGATGAACAGAGTTCAATGTTTGAATAAAGGAGTGAATACTGCTGCATTTTTCTGATATGGGAAACACAGAGGGGAAGCAGATTGGAAGTGAAAGAACCAGGCTTTTGATTTGAACATTTCCATGTACATATGCATACAGCCATACACACACATTCATATATGTGCAAATATACATATATTTACACACATATGCATATATATAGATAGATGTTTCAAAAGACAGATCTCTGCTCTTGCTTAATGCTCTTCACAAAGATTTAAAAAACTCTTCACATCATATACATAAATAAATACCATTATTTTTAATGTCCTCACGATGTTCCATGGTATGAATAAGCTGTAATCTATTTAAGCATTTATCAACTGATAAGCTTTTAAGTTGTTTATTAATTTTTCTGTTAATATAATTCTTTAATATTTATACTCCTACATGTATCGTCATAACTTTTGTGGGCATTTTGTATGACTTCCACAACCATTTAGTCAGAATTTTCATTATTATTAATAATTATCTTGAGAGAAAGAATTTTTCGTTATTTTTTGTAGCATTAACCAAGAGATAAAATATCTGACTATATCATATTCCAACCAGGAACAAGAGACCACTCTGGGTTTTTCAAACAAAGGGAATTTAATACTGGCCTTTGTTAGTCAGAAGATGAATGTGCTGAGAAACTAAATAGGAAAAAGTGAGGCAACTCAGAGATAAGAAATGACAGGAAGCTATGCTTTCCCCTATGGAAGAGTGACAAAGGATAAGGAGCTATTATTACCAGAGCCCAGAAACTGGGGCTAAAGTGCAAGGGCCTAGAACCAAGGCTGGACTGGGACCATACAGGAGGAAACCATTAGTGGCAAATGAAGCCAGGCAGAAGAATCAGTCATTGTTAGAGATACTAGAGAAAGCACAGAGATGGGAAGAAGTACTCTGTCTTCTTCCCTGTTCATACTCCAGCACCTCAGATTTATCCAACCTGATCAGAAAGGAAAGGGCAAAGATGTCTAGGACAGACAACTGGTTTTAATATAGAATAAAGCAAGGAAATAGGTTTTATACCAATTGACTAAAGCATGGATGAGGCAAATATTATAATAATGGCTAGTTGTACCCAAGTATGCAGAATGAAGAATTCATCAAACTTTTCCATAAATAGATTATTTCATGTTTATAGATCAGTGTTCTACTTAACGATTTGATCTCTGAGACTCTTAATACCAGGAAAATAGCGTCCTAGGGAGCAAATATCAGCTTTCCTATATTGGCAAGTTCCCCTAACCATTATGGATTAATAAAGAGCCATTCGAATTTTAACACAAAACAGAAACTGAGGAAAGAAGAAAAGGAGGAAAGAAGGAACAGAAAAAAATATAACATGTCATTACAGAATTTATTTTCTTGGCTAGATTATTTGGGGAATTACTCTGGTGTCCAAATTATTATATTCCCAAATATGAACTAATATCACCTCCCAAAAAAGAATGATTGTGACTGATTTGGAGATGGAGATCCCTGAGGCCTTAATTTGGATTGGCGTGCCTAATGTGTCAGTACTTGCCAAAGCTGTTTGACGCATACCTTATTTTGTCTGGAGAATAGTTTGGATAGACAGCTCATCAGTGTTTATTGACAGTCATTAAGTTGGTTAGAACTTGCCTGACAGTATTTTATTTTTCTTGGTTTGGCTACAACAGCCTGCTCACCACATAAGTCAATTTTTTTTCTGTAGCCTCATCTACCGTTTTATACTATGGTTGAATGACAGAAAAAGGTTCTCTGTCTAACACTTGTAACAACTCCAGACCTGAATTCCATGTGTCTTTCTGATGTTAGTTGGAAGACTGACTTATTTCTTTAGTATGTGAACAGATATTCCATTATGTAGGGCTTGATGGAGGTTCTATTTATAAGTGTTGAAAGAATTACCTAGTTTCACTTTATATACAGCAAGAATCGTACATCAATATAAGCAAACTGTATGTTTGGCAGACCTCTCTTAGCTATTTAGGTGTTAAGATGAGACAAAAAAAATGAAATTCTGCAGAACAGGGAATCTCAAATGCCTGTCTACAAACCTGTGCACAATCAGTGGTCTCATAACCACATGGAAAGTTTGCTTTAAAAAGAACCAGGGGAGGCAGGCGGAGCAAGATGGTCAAGTAGATCCCTCCAGTGGTCATCCCTCAACAGGAACACCAAATTGAACAGCTGTCTACACAAGAAAGCATCTTAATAAGAACCAAAAATCAGGTGAATGATCACAGTACCTGGTTTGAATATTACATCCAGGAAAGAGGAACTGAAGAGGGTAGGAAAGAAAGCCTTGCATTGGCTACACCACCCCTCCCACTATCACCTCTGAGTGCCATGCAAAGAGAGAATCCATGTGCTTGGGAGAGGGAGAGCAAAGTGATAGTGGGACTTTGCATTGGAATTCAGTGTTGCCCTGTCACAGCAGACCACAACACCAGGCAGAATTCGACCATCACCTACAGAAGGAGCATTTAAACTAGCCCTGGCTAGAGGGATATCCTCCACTCGAACCATGGGAATCTGAGTTCTGGCTAGCTCCACCACCATCTGACTAAAGTACCCTGGAGTTCTGAGTAAATTTGAAAGGTAGTCAGGCCACAGGACTGCAGTCTTTAAGTTATTCCAGGTGCTGTGCTGGGCTTGGAGCCAGTAGAATTGGAGTGCACACAACCCAGTTAGACACCAGTTGTGGCAACCAAGGGAGTACTTGCACTACTCCCACCCTAACTCCTGACAGTGCAGGCGGGGAGAGACTTCTGCTATGGAAAGGAGAGGGAAGAGTAAAGAGGATTTTGTCTTGCAACTTGGGTATTAGCTCACCCAATTTCCTTGGGTATTAAATTTGGCATTTAATAACCAAATTCCCAAAGGTCAAGGATAAAGAAGGATCCTAAAAGCAGCAAGAGAAAATAAATAAATAACATATAAAAGAGCTCAACACATCTGACCACAGGCTTCTCAGTGGAAACCTTACAGGTCAGGATAGAGTGGCGTGACATATTCAAAGTGCCAATTTCCCCAGGCAAACAAAAGCTAAGGGATTTTGTCAACACCAGACCTGTTCTACAAGAAATCCTAAAGGGACTACTTCAATTAGAAAAAAAAAATTAATAAGCAATAGGAAATCATCCAAAAGTACAAAACTCAGTGGTAATAGGATGCATACATACAAAGGGAGAATACCAC
This sequence comes from Rhinopithecus bieti, assembly GCF_001698545.2. NCBI lineage: Eukaryota > Metazoa > Chordata > Mammalia > Primates > Cercopithecidae > Rhinopithecus > Rhinopithecus bieti. The sequence goes on along the minus strand of NW_016816378.1, from coordinate 42,003 downwards.
TAATTGTGGTGTGTAAACATAAAAACATGTAAATGGAAATGACAAAGAATTTAAAGGCAGGGGGATGAAGTTAAAGTATAGAGCTTTTATTAGTTCTCTTTTTTCTTGTTTGTTAATTGTTGTTTATAATTGGGGCTTAGTTGTTATCAGTCTAAAATAATTGGTTATAAGCTGTTATTTGCAAGCTTCATGGTAACCTCACATCAAAAAACCTAGAAAAGATACACAAAATATAAAAAGAAGGAAATTAAAACATACCACTGGAGAAAATAATGTTTACACAAAGGAAGACAGGAAAGAAGAGAACACCACAGAACAACCAGAAAACAAATAATAAAATAGCAGTAGTAAGTCCCTACCTAGCAATATATATATAATATTGAATGTAAATGAACTAAACTCTCCAATCAAAAGACATAGAGTGGCTGAATGGATAGAAACAAGATCCAATGGTATGTCGCCTACAAGAAACATGCTTCACCCATAAAAACACACATACACTGAAAATAAAGGGATGGAAAAATAGTGGAAACAAAACATACCAAAATCTATGAGATACAGAAAAAGCAGTACTAAGAAAGAAGTTTTCAGGTATAACTGCCTACATCAAAACAGAAGAACTTTAAATAAACAATATAATGATGCATCTCAAAGAACTAGAAAAGCAAGAAAAAAACAAATCCACAATTAGCAGAATAAAAGAAATAATAAATATCAGAGCAGAAATAAATTAAATTGAAATGAAGAAAAAAGCACAAAATAGCAATGAAAAGAAATGTCGTTTTTGGAAAAGTTAAAGAAAATTGACAAACCTTTAGCCAGATTAACAAGGAGAAAAGTTGAGAAGATCCAAACAAACTAAGTCAGAGAAGAAAAGGCAACATTTCAACTGACAATGTAAAATTCAAAGGAAAATTAGTGGCTACTATGAGCAACTATATGCCAAAAAAAATTGGGAAATCTAGAAGAAATGGAAAAATTCCTAGACACATAAAACTTACCAAGATTGAACCAGGAAGAAATCCAAAATCTGAAAAAGCCAATAACAAGTAAGGAGATAAAAGCCATAATAAAAAGTCTTCCAGTAAATAAAAGCCTAGGACACAATGGCTTCACTGCTGAAATCTACTGAATATTTAAAGAAGAACTAACAGCAATCCTACTCAAGCTGTTCTGAAAAATAGAAGAGGAAGACCAGTATTACCCTGATATAAAACCAGATAAAGACACAACACAAAAAGAAAACTATAGATCAGTATCTCTGATGAATATTGATGCAAAAATCTTCAACAAAATTCTAGCAAACCAAATTCAACAATACATTTAAAAGATCATTCATAATGACCAAGTGGGATTTATCCCTGGGATGCAAGGATAGTTCAACACATGCAAATCAGTCAATGCAATACATCATATCAACAAAATAAAGGACAAAATCCATAGGATCACTTCAATATGCTGAAAAAGCATTTGATAAAACTCAACATCTCTTCATGATAAAATAAAACTGAGTATAAAAGGAACATAACCTAACAGAAACCATATATGACAAACCCATAGCTAGTATCGTACTGAATGGTGAAAAACTGAAAGCCTTTCCTCTAAAATCTGGAACATGACAAGGATACCCACTCTCACCACTGTTATTCAACATAATACCATAAGTCCTAGCTAGAGCAATCAGCTCTTCCCAAAAAGAGATAAAAATAAGGGCATCCTAAGTGGAAAGGAAGAAGTCAAAGTATGCTTGTTTGTAGATGATATGATCTTACATTTGAAAAAACCTGAAGACTCAACTAAAAAGCTATTAGAATTGATAAACAAATTCAGTCAAGTTACAGGACACAAAATCAACATACAAAAATCAGTAGCATTTCTATGTGCCAACAATGAATGACATGAAAAGAAAGTAAAAAAGTAATTCTATTTACAATAGCCACACATGAAATTAAATATTTAGGAAATAGCTTAACCAAAGAAGTGAAAGATCTCTATAATGAAAACTATAAAACACTGATAAAAGAAATTGAAGGGGATACCAAAAAATGGAAAGATATTTTATGTTCAGAGATTGAAAAAATTAGTATTATTAAAATAGTCATACTAACCACAACATTTTACCCACGACAGATTCCATGCAATCCCTACCAAAATACCAATGACATCTTCACAGAAATAGAGAAAAAATTCCTAAAATTTATTTAGAACTACAAAGGACCAAGAATAGCCAAAGCTATCTTAAGCAATATGAACAAAATTGGAGGAATCACATTACCTGACATTATGGTACTGGCAAAAAAACAGACACATAGACCAATGGAACATAACAGAGAACCCAGAAACAAATTTACACACTTACAGTAAACTCATTTTTGACAAAGATCCCAAGAACATACACTGGTGAAAAGACAGTCTGTTCAATAAATGGTGCTGGGAAAACTTGATATCCATATGCAGAAGAATAAAGCTAAACCCCTAACTCTTGCCATATAAAAAATCAGATCAAAATGAATTAAAGACTTAAATCTAAGACCTCAAACTATGTAATTACTACAGGAGAACATTGAGGAAACTCTCCAGGACACTGGTCTGGGCAAAAATTTCTTCAGCAATACCCCACGAGCACAGGCAACCAAAGCAAAAATGGACAAATGAGATTACATGAAATTAAAAAGCTTCTGCACAGCAAAGAATGCAATCAACAAAGTGAAGAGACAACCTACAGAATGAGAGAAAATATTTGCACATTATCCATTTGACAAGAGATTAATAACCAGAATACATAAGGAGCTCAAGCAACTCTATAGAAAAAAAAAATTTATTGGTCTTTATTTTTTCATGTGAATTTGAGTTGTTGTCTATTGTCCTCTCAATTCCACCTGAAAAACTCACTTTATTATTTCCTGTAGGTCAGGTGTGCAAGAGACTAATACTCTCAGTTTTTTTTTATTCAGGAATGTCTTTCCCTTTAATTTTGAATGACAGTTTTCTGGTTATAGAATTCTTAGTTGACAATTTCTTCTTTCAACACTCTATGTTATCAGACTTCCTGCCAGCCTCAGTGGTTTCTCAAGAGACATCAGCTGTTATTAAGGAGGACCTCTTGTATGTCATGAGTCACTTCTCACTTGCCATTCTCAAGAATCACTGTCTTTGGTTTTCAACAGTTCAGATATGATGTTTTTAGGTGTGAATCTGTTTATCCTCTTTGAAGTGTATTGAGTCTCTTGGATAGGTAGATACATGTATGTCATCAAATTTGGGGAGATTTCAACCATTATTTCTTCAAGTAACTTTCTTCCTCTTTTTCTCTCTCCTTCCTCTTTTTCTCTCTCTGGACTCCTATTATGCTTATATTAATATGCTTGTGTCACATAGGACTCTAAGATTGTGTTTATTTTTCTTTTTTTTTTTCTATTCCTCAGATTCAGCACTCTCAATTGACCTGTTGATGTGTTTTTTATTGTTGTAGTTCTTTCTAGTTTGGTCTTGAGGTCTCTTTTTTGAGAGTGGCCTTAGGCCAAGATAACCACTCTCTAAGTGATCCCTGACTGGGAGAAAGTTAGATTCAGGTGTGTTAGTCAGGTGAGACAGAATGAGGAGGTAAAACCAAAATACATGAAACAGATAAATTTTATTATTTACAAATCCCCGAGAGATTGGGGGTGCTGATGGGGAGTGGGAGGAGACAGGAAATCTGGAGGCAGAAGGGAGTTCAACCAGCATGTAGGGAGAAAGAGCGAGAAAGAGTACCTACGGGACTATGACTTTATTAAGGTTCATGGGTGCTATCCTTTAGGATTTCCCATGGGGAGTGTGGATTGATTAGTTTAAAGAAAGCACACACAAAGGGGGGAACTTATTGACATGACTCTGGTGTCAATCACTAGATTTTTATCATGGTGAGCTGCTGTGGGGTGTGTTGGATTTTGTGTCAGTGAAATGAGGAATGAATAGGCTATATCACAAAAATCACATAAGGAGGGGAAATTTTAGCTAGAGCAAAGGGGATGGGGTATGACTGGTTTTCAAATAATTTATGTCAGGCCCAAAAATGAGTGCCCAAGCAGCAAATATATTAAACAAATGTATGATGCTTATATTTAAGTTCACCAGTACTTTTTTCTGTCTCCTAAAATCTGCTGTTGAGTCCCTCTAGTATTTTTTTTTTCATTTAAGCTATTGTACGTTTCAACTTCAGAATTTCTTTTTTTGTATATTTTCTCTGTGTCAATATTCTTTATTTGGTGATACATCATTCCCACATTTTTTCCATCATTCTTTAGATATGGTTTCTGTTAGTTCTTTGAACACATAGAAAATAATTGAAATACCAGCACTTTGGGAGGCCAAGGCGGGTGGATCACGAGGCTGGGGGATCAAGACCATCCTGGCTAACACAGTGAAATCCCATCTCTACTAGGCGGGCAGATCACGAGGTTAGGAGATCAAAACCATCCTGGCTAACACAGTGAAACCCCATCTCTAGTAAAAATACAACAACAAAAAATTAGCCAGGTGTGGTGGCAGGCACCTGTAGTCCCAGCCACATGGGAGGCTGAGGCAGGAGAATGGCGTGAACCCGGGAGGCAGAGCTTGCAGTGAGCTGAGATCACGTCACTGCACTCCAGCCTGGGCAACAAGGCGAGACTCCATCTCAAAAAAAAAAAAGAAAAGAAAAGAAAAGAAAAGAACTGATATAAAGAATTTGTCTAGAATGTTCAATGTTTGGGTTTTCTCTGAGACTTATTTTATTTAATACTTATTAATCTTGTGTTTGGGGCATACTTTCTTGTCTCTGTGCATGTCATATAGATTTTGTTGAAAACTGGACATTTTGAAAAATACAAATTGTCAGGTTTGGAAATCAGATTCTCCTCCAATGCTTGTTGCTATTGTGTTTAGGTCCTTTCCTGAATTTATTCTATTAAGTCTGTATTATTTGTCACCTGTGGCCATTATACTCTGTGCTTGGCTAGCTTATGGTCAGCTAATTATTGAATAGAGTTTTTCTTAAATTCCTAGAACCAATACAAAAGATATAAAGTAATCATAACAAGTTATTAATTCAAAAGTAATAGAAAATTTAAAAGATGAGACAACAGAAGGCCCATAACAATATGGTAGATTTAAACCAACATAACAACAATCCCTTTCAGTCTAAATCAACTGGATTAAAAAAAAATCAGACTCAACTGCATGATATATACAAGAAATTCACTTTAAATATAAAAGTATAGGCTACAAAATGGAATACATATATTATGAAAAAAGTAATCATAATAAAGTGGGAGAGGCTATATTAATATCAGACAAAGAAAACATCAAAACAGAATATTACCAGAGATTTAAAAAGACATTTTAAAGTGATAAAGGAGTCCATTCATCAGGAAGACAGAACACCAGTAAAAGATGTGTACACAACTAACAGCAGCATTTCAAAATACCAAAAGCAAAAACTGTCGGAACTGAAAAGAAAAACAGACTAATCTATAATTATAGTCAGAGATTACTTTGAAATATAGAAAGAAATATTTTTCTTTCTATAATTGATATAATAAAGTAGACCAAAATCAGTATGTATATAGACAATTTAAACAACACTAACAACCAGAGTTACCTAACTGATATTTGTAGAACATTCAGACAACCATAGCAGACTTTAAATCCTTTTCAAGTGTACATGAAACTTTCAGCGAGAGACTACATGTAAATGTATCTGAACTAATTTTTAATATTGAAATACAGGTCTGCAGTACATAAAGTGTCAGGTCTGCAGTACATAAAGTATATTATCTAACCGCTATAGAACTAAACTTGAAATCCATAAGTAAAGGATATCTGAAAAAGAAATCCCCTAAATATTTGAAATTTAAACAACACACTTGGCCAGGTGTGGTGGCTCATTCATGTAATCCCAGCACTTCAGAAGGCCAAGGCTGGTGGATCACTTAAACTCAGGAGTTCAAGACCAGCCTGAGCAATGTGGTGAAACCCTATCTCTACAAAAATATAAAAATTAGCCAGAGGTGGTGGCGCGTGCCTGTAGTCCCAGTTACTCAGAAGGTTGAAGTGGGGGGATCACTTGAGTCTGGGAATGCCAGGACTGCAGTGAGCTGTGATCTGGCCACTGCACTCCAGCATGGGCAACGGAGCAAGACCCCTCCCAAAACAGAAATAACATATTTTGATTCTGGAGTTTTAAGCTCATTTTAAACAAATACATTAAAATCATAGATTCATTTAAATGATAATATAATTAAAGCAAAACATTTTATTCATTTAACATGTAAGTCAGAATTCACTACTTGGAAGAAATATGTTGGTAGGCTGTTGGGGGTGAATCTGCAAGGTGTATGCTGAAGTGGAAAAATTGGTCCCTTAAAGGACCTTCTCAGAAGAGCAGGTCCATATAAATGTGGTACCTTTTTTATTTGAGCATTTTGGATAAACTCCTGCAAAGATGTTCAGGGTATGATCAAAGAGAAAAGTATTTGAAAGTGATATAGGTGAATGTAATCCAAGAGAGGTAGGAGACAGAAGCTTCCCATGGCATAAAGAATTAAGGAATACAGAATCCCTTAAGCAGGTTGTCCAAGAGGGGTCTTTGGAAAATGAAATGTCTAATATGAGTTTTTAGTGGATTGCTGTGTGCCATCCTCATGTTCCCACAAAACCTAAAGGCTACTAATATAAATCATGATATGCTTGGTATGCTTAAACTTGTGAAAATCAAAGCTGATGTCAAGTTGTGTATCCCGTTAGACCTGTCCCTGAAACAGCATTAGCACACATGGACTGGAGGACAATTGAAAATTGGATACAATACTTATATTTGCTAAGCTGTTAGATAATTTTTTTTTTGAGACAGAGTCTCACTCTACTCTGTTGCTCATGCTGGAGTGTAGTGGCACAATCTCGGCTCACTGCAACCTCCGCCCCCCTGGTTGAAGTGATTCTCCTGCCTCAGCCTCCTGAGTAGCTGGGATTACAGGTGCCTGCCACTGCGCTCGGTTAATTTTTGTATTTTTAGTAGAGACAGGGTTTCACCATCTTGGCCAGGCTGGTCTTGAACTTCTGATCTCGTGATCCACCCACCTCAGCCTCCCAAAGTGCAGGGATAAAATAATAAAAGTAAAACATTTTATTCATTTAACATGTAAATCAGAATTCACTACTTGGAAGAAATATGTTGATAAGCTGTTGGAGGTGAATCAGCAAGGTGTATGCTGGAGTGTAAAAGGCATGAGCCACTGTGCCCAGTCGATAATATTTCATTTCACATACCATCTTGATAACTTGGACAGCTTACCTCACTTTCTGATAGAGCTTGTCAGGTCTGCAGTACATAAAGTGAAATGTATGTTTGTCCAAATATGATCAAGATGAAATTTTTAAATTTTACACAGTCCACTAATCAAAGGTAAAGCCTCTCTTCCTTGATAAACAGAATCTTCTCAAATTTCTTGTCACTCATTTTATACATGGGCTCTGGCCAGTCTAGTGGTTCATGCCTGTAATCCCAACATATTGGGAGGCCAAGATGGGAGGATCACTTGAGGTCTGGAGTTTGAGATCAGCGTGGGCAACATAGTGCGACCTTGTCTCTATCAAAAACAAAAAAAGCCAGGTGCGGTGACATGTACCTGTAGTCCTAGCTACTTGGAAGGCTGCGTGACATGGAAGGATCATTTGAGTCCAGGAGTTTAAGGTTGCAGTGAACCGCAATCATGCCACTGCACTCTATCCTGTGCAACGGAGAAAGACCTTGACTCAATAAATAAATTAATTAAATAAAACATACTTGGGCTCTAACGCATCATGTTTCATCATCTTTTTTTAAAAAAACATCAGCCAAGATAGAAAATTTTACCATGTCTCACGAAAACAGCTCCCTCAACTTTCATCTCAATATTTCTCACATTAGATCTAACCCATTGGCTGACCAGAGAGGGGACAGGTATCATGATATATCCTTCTATCATCACTGTCTTTATCCTCCGTCAAGTCCCTGTACACAGTCCAAAAGTCCTCTGCTCTACTCTATTGAAAAACAAAATCTCCCATATTAAATAAGTATAGAAAAGAGATAAGAGGATAGAAAACTCTCCCTCTCAACAAAGCCTGGATTTCAAGAGGAAAACACCTCGTTCAACTTCAGTCCTAAAATCTCTCACTTTAGGGACTCAATCTAATTCCTCTTGAACATTATGAATATATTAACTGATCACATATTTGAATTTCTGCTGTAACTATCCTAAATCTTACCAGACACATGTATGCATCTTCTAGAATAAGAGGGAGATTGGTGCAAGGCAAAGAAAAAAATTATATTAAGATACATAAAAAAGTGTTCTGCTGGTTATAATAGTGTGTGATTTCCTAAAATGATGACTTTGAACCAGATATCACTACATCTTTAATATGCATTTTGGATGATTATTTACATAATTACCCGTACTACTTTACTTTTTCATGTTATGATGCATTATTATTTAGAGGAATTATGTTAGTCAAAATCTCGTAAAACTGACAACTTCTATTACACTTTTGCCATTGGTCTCAAAGCAGTGCTCGTATCACCCATTCCAAATCGATGTTCCTCACTGTTATCAGAGTGATATTTCTATAACACTAATCATATAATTCTAGAGTTGAAACTCCTTAAATGACTTCCTTCTCCATCATTGACATTTATGTCTTCGGCCATCACATGCTTACGACCTCCAAAACTTCAGCTCAACTCTTTCTACCATATTACAGATCCATATTCTACTGTCTACTGGATGGATACACTCAGCTGGAAGTCAACATGTTCAATTCTAACCACTGATTGTTTGTCCACCATACTAAACAATTTTAAGTTCTCAAAATGCATTTATACTTTTGCAAATGCCATCAACTCTGGAAGGAAGTTCCAACCCTACGATTCCCAATTCTCACCCCTATGTCATTTCTTACTGCCCCTTACAGCAACCTGTGGGCTCATTAATAACATTCTTTAACATATGTTGAGTGATTTGTGCCCAGTGCTTTAAATGGATTATCTCATTGCATTTTCAAAACAACCCTAAGAGATGGATACTATTATTATCATCATTGTACTTATGAGAAAACTAAGACTGAAAGGGTATTTTTGCTTATGTCATATAATGGATAAAACCAGGGATGGGAATCCAACCAGACAGCCAAACTCCAGAGCCAGAGAACTCAGCCTCAATACTATACTGTCCACCCTTTACATAATACGTATCACATATCGCATTTCCTATCATTGTGATTTTACTTATATGTCTTCCGAACTAAACTCTGAACAATTTGAGAGAAGAGACAATGACCATCTTGTTCACCACTTTATCCACTGTCCCATGAACAATTCCTAACACATAATAAATTCTCAATCAATGTGTGTTGAGTGTATAATTGTAGAGCTGAATCAATGAATGGCTATTTTAATGGTTTCTGGGCAATCCTGCTCAATGTAGCACTTAGCTTGAATCTACAAAAAACAAAACAAAGCAAAAACCTTTAAGCTAACAGCTTAGTTATATGTTCATTTCATTTTCTTTGGGTCTTCAATTTTGTACGTTATCAAATTACAAAAAGTATCATTTATTATGCATTTTATAATTTTTATGGTGATTATGATACATTATCAGCCAGAGAATAAAATGACTAGTAGTAGACAGCTAAAGATTGATTCAATAATAAGAATCTCCAAACAAATATTAACTACAAACAAAAAATAAACTTTAGAACTAGCATACAACTTTTAGAGATTATGTGTTAAAANAAAAAAAAAAAAAAAAAAAAAGTGGAACACACCTGTGTAACCAAGTGTTACAAAGTGAACACACCTTTGTAACCCACCCAAGTCAAGAATCAGAATATTACTGGAAATCCAGAAGCCATTTCATGTCCAATTTTACTTACTATCCTTCTGAAGGATAATTACTTCCTGACTTCTACAGATACAGATTCGTTTTGCCTGGTTTTAAACTTTATAGAAACAGGATTTTGCAATATGTAGTTTCTGGCTTCTTTTTGGTACGTATGTTTAAAATATTTGAGAGTTAAATATGGAATGAAGATGTTTCATTCCTAATGCATTCTTGACCTCTCAGCATAATTTGACACCATTGACCATCCCTTCCTTTTTAAATTTTTCTTCTTTCTCTTCCATGACAGTCAACTCCTGGCTTTCCTCCTATCTTCTGGCTGCTCCTTCTCCTATTCCAGAGCTTTTCTTTTCCCTTGCCTTAAATAGTTGATGCATTTAAGGTTCAGTCCTAGACAACCTCAGCTAAATTCATGGCTTCTGTTATCATCTATATAATTCTAAATCAATACCTCTATCCCAAATAACTTTTCTGAGATTTAGACTCAAATATCCAACTTCATCCTATCACTTGCATGTTTCAAAACTCAACATCCGAAAACTGAACAAACAATTTTCTGTGCTACAAATTGCTCCAGATCTGGGATTGTTCCAGGGTTTCTGATCTCAGTGAAAACTACCACCAGCTGTGGCTTTCACAACACAGAAGCCCAGTAGTCATCCTTGACATTTCTCTCTCAGCATACCCTGCAGCCACTAAATTATTAAGTTCTGGCACCTTTTCCTTGTAAATAGTTCAAGTAACTGTTCACTTTTCACCATTATCATTGCTAGCATTCAGATCCAAGCTACCACCACCTTTTGCTTAGACTATAGCCTCCCAACTAATTTCCAAACAGATTAATGCACTACTTAAGGCTTTCTATTGGTTTTTATATTACATTGAAGAATTTCCTTAAATCAACAAATAAAACTTATGTTAATGAAGCCTCTTCCTACTTCTTTTTGTTGAGACACAGTCTGCCTCTGTCGCCCAGGCTGGAGTGCAGTGGTGCAATCTCGGCTCACTGCAAGCTCTGCCTCCCGGGTTTACGCCACTCTCCTGCCTCAGCCTCCCGAGTAGCTGGGACTACAGGTGCCCACCACCACGCCCAGCTAATTTTTTGTATTTTTTAGTAAAGAGGGGGTTTCACCATGTTAGTCAGGATGGTCTCAATCTCCTGACCTCGTGATCCGCTCACCTCGGCCTCCCAAAGTGCTGGGGTTGCAGGCTTGAGCCACCGTGCCCGGCCAGCGTAGCGGTTCTTAAGTTATTGTATTTTACTGACAAGTAAAATTTCAAAAAACTTGAGAGTTCTGACATAGGTTTGTCACTTTTAAAATTCTTTTCCAGGCATGCGAATTTTAAAAATCATACCTCAAGTCATGATGTCATTCTCTGAAAGCAGATAATTTCATATTAAAAATGTAGGAATAAAATAATCAGTATCTAAAGGGCAGCGCTTCATAAGAAATGACAATTGACAATTATACCATTTTTTATTTGTCACTCTTCACAGATAGGTGAAGACATGATCAAGTACTAGTCATTGGAAACCTCTTCTCTACAACACATTGTCAAATCTTGCCCTCTGTCACTGTTCAGGAAATGTGGCTTCTATGTGAGAGGTTGTTTCATTCACCAAAGTGTTTATATTAAAGAGTGGAATCAGAATTCTATGGAAATGTGATGTATATATATATGTAAAACATTTCTTCATTAGTTAAAAGGAGATACACAAATAAATAGAACATCTGATTTGTCAAAAACTGTTTAAGTATATTGTATTTATTGTCTCCTATCTCACAACAATTACATAACATAGGAACTAATATTATCCCCATATTATGGTTGAAAAAACTGAGACACAGAGAGGTTAAGTAACTTGCCTAAGCTTACACAATTGGCAAAGGGCCAAGAAATATTGGAACACAAGGAGTGTGAATCTAGAGCCTGCACTGTTAACCAGAATACTAAAACCTTGAATCTGAATAGTTTGCTTCCCTTGCTTTCATAGGTAAATGACAACAGAAAGAAAAAGTTAAATAGCTTTGATTGAATAATGCTAGTCCAAATTGGTTACATTTGGATTTTGAGACTATCAGAGAACATAAACTTCTATGTCTCTTGTGAGTTTGTAAATGATTACGGGGAGTCAGGAATACACTAGTCAGTTGCCTTATTTCTCCTTTATTCCAGAAGAGAATATGTCTGATACAAATAATCTTTATGGGAGCACAGCAAAATTTATCTCCCATTTTGAATCAACCAAAATCCAAGTGTGAGTGAGTATATAGAATAACTAGAACTCTCATGCATTGCTGGCAGGAATGTTGAATGTTACAAACACTTTGGAAAAGAGGTTGGCTGTTTTTATAAAGTTAAACATACATTTACCATGGGACCCAAAATTCCACTCCAAGATATTTACCGAAGAGAAATGAAAACATATCTGCATACAAATCATTGCATATGAATGTTCACTGAAGCTTTATCCGTAATAGCCATAATAGCCAAATGCAGGAAACAACCCAAATGTCCACTAATCAATGAATTGAGGAACAAATTTTTGGGTACCTAAACAATGGAAGACAACTTAAAAATAAGAAAGAACAATCTACTTATACATGCAACAACATGGAAGAATCTCTAAACTACTAAGAAAAGTGAAAGAGACTAGATTCAAAAGACATGCTCAATGATTCCATTAAAATGACACACTGGAAAAGACACAACTGTAGTTACAGAATACAGATCAGGGGATGCCAAAGGTTAGCACTGGGGAAAGGAGATTAAGTACAAAAGGTCACAAAACACTTTTGGGGATAATAAAAATATCCTATATCCTAATTATGATAGTATTTATATGGGTGAAAATATTTACAAGGCTTATCTAAATGTATGCCGGAAATGAGTGTATTTTCCTATATGTAAATTAAATTTCAAGAAAGTTGATTTTCAAAACCAAACAAAAAGGTGCTAAAGAAGATAAAAAGTAACTAATGAAATTCTGACATTAAATGCTATTAAATCAGCAATGAAACATTCAGTGTAAGTGACTATACTTTGAAAGATAAAAAAACTACTAATCAAAGACACAATTGAGAGGCTAAACATGCAAGAGCACAATGTGGGAAAATACTTACGAACATAACCAGCAGGGTGATATCATGAAACGTTCTCCCCTCTGTAAAAGCAATGAGAAAACTGGTGAAAATAGTCATCATCATTTCCGAAACTCTGCAAATTCACCAAAAGCTTACAGCAATCCAGGGAAGATTTACTCAAGAAAACCAGTGAAATTAAGAACAGTTAGCT
>NW_016816378.1:20159-24534 GCF_001698545.2 Rhinopithecus bieti | reverse complement strand
AAAAAAAAAAAAAAAAAAAAAGAGCAAACAGAAACCAATGGTACAGAAAAATAACATATATCACAATTTCAATAGATACAAAGCTTTTGGAAAAATTCAAAGTAAAAAAAAAGAAAAACCTTACCGAATGAGGAATAATATGGAATTTTGTTAAACTGATAAAGAGTATCTGCCAAAAAACTATAATAAATATTATTCTTAATGATTAAAAGTTTGAAGCACTTCTTCAAAATCAGGAGGACAACAATAATACCCCTTATTGTTGCTTCCATTCAATAGTGTAATGTATGAACCAGCTAAAGCAGTAAACGCAAGAGAAAGAAATAAAATGTATGAGGTTAAGAAAGGAAAAATAGGCCGGGCGCGGTGGCTCAAGTCTATAATCCCAGCACTTTGGGAGGCCGAGAAGGGCGGATCACGAGGTCAGGAGATCGAGACCATCCTGGCTAACACGGTGAAACCCCGTCTCTACTAAAAAATACAAAAAACTAGCCGGGCGAGCTGGCGGGCACCTGTAGTCCCAGCTACTTGGGAGGCTGAGGCAGGAGAATGGCCTAAACCTGGGAGGCGGAGCTTGCAGTGAGCTGAGATCCGGCCACTGCACTCCAGCCTGGGCGACAGAGCGAGACTCCATCTCAAAAAAAAAAAGAAAGGAAAAATAATACTGTTGGTACTCACTATGACATACAGTTGGTTGTCTGACAGAAATCTATGATTTATTCCCCATAGTGTAGGATTTTCTCAGTCCCCTTACAATTTGGTGGAGCCACGTGACTAACTCTCACTAATAGAATGTGAATGTAGGTGATGTGTGTCATTTCTTGGTCAAGGTGGTAGGTGTGCTTCCTGCACACTCTTTTAGCTGGAAACAAAGGACTCCAAAGGCCTAGGAGATGGTAAAGCTTCAAAACAAAAGATGACTCTGTCCTTGAGTTGTCAAATGGAAGGCTAAATCCTGAACATGCACATTGGACTTTACATTAATGCCAAATTACTATTGCATTAAAACACTGAGATTTATGTGTGTATCTGTCAAAAGAACAACTCTTACCTTAACTAATGAATTCATAGAAGATAGAATTATCTATAGAGAAAATGCAAAGAATATATAAATGAATAGAAATAATAACCATTTTGCAAAGGGGTGAATGTAGAATCAATATATAAAATCAATTTTCCATACCAGCAACAAACAGAAAACATAATTTAAAGAATTATTTCAATAGCAACAAAATATTAAAGTGCATTGGAATACAGTTAATGAAGTTGCAAAAAATCTTTACACAGAAAATTATAAAACTTTATTACAATAATAAGAAGATCCAAATAAATGGAGAAATATATTTGTTTGTGGATAAATGTGTTGAAATTAACATTATATCAATTCTACTAAAATTTATATACAGATTTAATGTTATTCTAATAAAAATTCCAACAGTTTTCCAAGGAACTTGACAAGCTGATTCTAAAAAATGTTTATGTAACAGCAAAGGGCCAAGAATAACCAAGACAGTTCTGAAGAAGAACAAACAAAAGGACAGGGAGGAGGATGAGGAGGAAAGGGAGATATGGTATGAAAACTTGCCCTACCAGATCTCAAAACTGATTATAAAGCTAGAGAAATGAAAACAGTGTGGTTTTACTGCAGAGGTAGAAAAATTGATCAATGGAACAGAATAGGAAGCCCAGATTCAATTTCATTCATATATGATAACAATATATGACAAAGCCCATTGTAAATCACTGGGGAAAGAAGGGTTGGCCGAATAAGAACCGATTTACAAAACAAATAAAATTGGATCCCTGTCTTACACCATTCCCAACATTTAATTCGAGAGGAATTAAAGACTTAAATGTCAAAGACAAAACTTTTAAACTTCTAGAAGGAAATAGAAAAAGAATACTTTTATGACCTTAGGATAAGGAATGATTTCTTAAACAAAGCAACAAAAAGACTAAGCATGAAAGCATTCCCAAAGCATCTATTCCTTATTTCCAAAATGTTATTGTAGTTAATTTCACATAGGATTGTAACTGCTTACTTGATTGTTTACTCCACTAAACTGTCAATTACTTGAGAATAGAGACTATATTCTGTTAATTTTATCTTCTCCCTTACCCTGGCATGTGTTAGTTGAGGACAGGAGAGAGGATAGAGTTTCAGGAAGCAGGGGGTAGATATTACTTTTCTTCTGATTTGGCACTCAAGGGCTTTTCCTTCCCTGACAGCTACCCGAATTTTATCTCCTTGTTAGATATGTGAAGTGACATTCACATATCTATAACACTATCCTCCTAATCCAAGCCATGTTTTCCATTGCCCACTCTTGGTCATCTTCCCCATTTGTAAACCCTTAGTCGCATATCCCATTCCTTCATGACCTGAACTTCTGGGCTTTCAAAGGGAACAATTAAATAAAAAATAAGGCTCTATTAAAAATTAAGAAAAAATCCATAAGACACCTTTTCCAGTATTATTTGTTCATTTCCTAATTAGATCTCTTGAGGTTAACCTCCAGAGGAGAGATTATAAAAGTGCAATTACAATTCAGAGTGAGAGAACTACATGACTGCAGACCAGTCTTAGATCTGGAAGAGACCTTCACAAGATAATCTGGTCTAACTGTCCTTCCAATGTGAGAATTTCTTCTGTCACATTCTTGATCTTTAGTGAAACTGCTCAGCTGTAATCCTTCAAACAGAACACTTCTGGTGACAGGGGGCTCATTGTTTCACAGGGAAGCCTGTTCCATTTTGGTTTGCCCCACCTAATTAATCTAAACCTAGAGAAGGGAACACACAGCCTTAGGGCAGTAGGAGCTCATGTGCATTATCAAAATTTCCACATTTCTGTAGGTGGTTTCCCAAAGTATTTTCTCCAGAAAGTTTTTCAACATAATGCCTTAGATTGCATAACTAATGACAAACACAGACTGCCCCAAAGCCTCTACTAGTAAAAGCTAATCACCATTCTATAAAATCTGCATTCCAAGAATATCGAGTCATTTGAAAAGACGTGAGAAACTGAATCATGAAAATATTACACCAGTCACTTTGTAAGTAGGGTATGTCAATAATGGAATTATCAATGACTCAGAGAATACTTAAGACTGCTTTGGAAAAAGAATAAACAAGACATAGGGGCAGAATGTCAACCAATTTCACTAAAAGAATCAAAATATGTCAAAGTTGGAAAGGACCCCTAGAGATCATATAATCCAGTTGCATTACATAGAATACTAGTCCTGCAAGAGATTCTGAATCACGAGGATTTCATGGTAAGTATGTGTAAAAACATGCATCATATTAACTTCCTCTCTAGAGGCCTCTAGATGACATTCACATGTTACAGGATCTTAATGACTGAAAGAAACCTGTAAGTATGGTTTAACTTAGGGCATTCCAAACACATGTAGCCAGTCACCCCTTTTTTTTAGTAACAACTAGCAAAATATTAATGCATCTCAGATATACTCCAAGAAATGCTAATCTAGTTAGATTTTCTCATTGTAAAGACCCAGAAAGATTTGTGAAATGCCTAAACCAACCAAACAGCTTAGTGGCAGAGTGAGGACTACAACTCAGGTATTAAACCAGCTTATAAGTCTGGAGCTTTCAACCACTCCTGCTTTCACTTGACTGGTTGACTGCTGTTTGTTCTTTCTTTCCTTCAGAAAGCCTTACATAAGGCTCAGTTATGTTCCCTTCATATATATTTCAGTGTGGCTGAAAGACAGATGGGGTAAAGAAAGAGAGAAAGAGAGAACCAAGAGAGTGAAGTGGTGGAGAAGCATATGTACTCAGAGATAAGCGACACAGTAAAGAACTAATGAGGGGCCAGATCATGAAGGGCCTTGTACCTCGTGCAATGAAATTGATCTTTATCAATACAGCCATAGTAACACATGGAAAGATTTAAGCAGGAGTGTTATATAATTGAATGTGCATTATAGAAAAATTGCTCAGGGGAAAAATCCACACTGTCACAGAAGGAAGTTTTTATTGAGTTCAAATTTTTCTGGAGCTTAATTTCTATTGTCTTAACCACAGTGTAGCCCCTGTTCTGAATGTGGGATGATTAATCTAACAGGGCCTAAAGAGGGATTATGACAATCGAAATCACTTGGAGATCAAGGTATAAGAGTCAGTATAACAAAATGGCACAGCTGACTCATAACTAGTGACATGAATCACCCAAGTCAGTATTTCAGTTGGAATAGTTCACAAAGAAACTCACACTTGTTATTTCTATAAGACAAGAGATTGGAACAGTGTGTTTCAATGCTGTGTTTAAGTTTATAATATTCTAACTAAAGACATGAAAATTTTGAATTTTCTCTCATAATTTATTTGAACTCATCAGTCTTAGAATCAA
>NW_016816378.1:14137-18519 GCF_001698545.2 Rhinopithecus bieti | reverse complement strand
CCTAGAGAAGGGAACACACAGCCTTAGGGCAGTAGGAGCTCATGTGCATTATCAAAATTTCCACATTTCTGTAGGTGGTTTCCCAAAGTATTTTCTCCAGAAAGTTTTCAACATAATGCCTTAGATTGCATAACTAATGACAAACACAGACTGCCCCAAAGCCTCTACTAGTAAAAGCTAATCACCATTCTATAAAATCTGCATTCCAAGAATATCGAGTCATTTGAAAAGACGTGAGAAACTGAATCATGAAAATATTACACCAGTCACTTTGTAAGTAGGGTATGTCAATAATGGAATTATCAATGACTCAGAGAATACTTAAGACTGCTTTGGAAAAGAATAAACAAGACATAGGGGCAGAATGTCAACCAATTTCACTAAAAGAATCAAAATATGTCAAAGTTGGAAAGGACCCCTAGAGATCATATAATCCAGTTGCATTACATAGAATACTAGTCCTGCAAGAGATTCTGAATCACGAGGATTTCATGGTAAGTATGTGTAAAACATGCATCATATTAACTTCCTCTCTAGAGGCCTCTAGATGACATTCACATGTTACAGGATCTTAATGACTGAAAGAAACCTGTAAGTATGGTTTAACTTAGGGCATTCCAAACACATGTAGCCAGTCACCCCTTTTTTTTAGTAACAACTAGCAAAATATTAATGCATCTCAGATATACTCCAAGAAATGCTAATCTAGTTAGATTTTCTCATTGTAAAGACCCAGAAAGATTTGTGAAATGCCTAAACCAACCAAACAGCTTAGTGGCAGAGTGAGGACTACAACTCAGGTATTAAACCAGCTTATAAGTCTGGAGCTTTCAACCACTCCTGCTTTCACTTGACTGGTTGACTGCTGTTTGTTCTTTCTTTCCTTCAGAAAGCCTTACATAAGGCTCAGTTATGTTCCCTTCATATATATTTCAGTGTGGCTGAAAGACAGATGGGGTAAAGAAAGAGAGAAAGAGAGAACCAAGAGAGTGAAGTGGTGGAGAAGCATATGTACTCAGAGATAAGCGACACAGTAAAGAACTAATGAGGGGCCAGATCATGAAGGGCCTTGTACCTCGTGCAATGAAATTGATCTTTATCAATACAGCCATAGTAACACATGGAAAGATTTAAGCAGGAGTGTTATATAATTGAATGTGCATTATAGAAAATTGCTCAGGGGAAAATCCACACTGTCACAGAAGGAAGTTTTATTGAGTTCAAATTTTCTGGAGCTTAATTTCTATTGTCTTAACCACAGTGTAGCCCCTGTTCTGAATGTGGGATGATTAATCTAACAGGGCCTAAAGAGGGATTATGACAATCGAAATCACTTGGAGATCAAGGTATAAGAGTCAGTATAACAAAATGGCACAGCTGACTCATAACTAGTGACATGAATCACCCAAGTCAGTATTTCAGTTGGAATAGTTCACAAAGAAACTCACACTTGTTATTTCTATAAGACAAGAGATTGGAACAGTGTGTTTCAATGCTGTGTTTAAGTTTATAATATTCTAACTAAAGACATGAAAATTTTGAATTTTCTCTCATAATTTATTTGAACTCATCAGTCTTAGAATCAATTGTCCACCAAATTTTCTCAACCTCTTTCACCTCAAGACATACACTAAAGAAGATCATTACCACAACTGTTTTGAAGATCCTGCAATAACTGTAATGCAGTGACCCTCATGACCAATCTACCTGAAGAATGTTCATTTTACAAGGAATTATTGTCATGAAGGTGGCCAGTACCAAGGCCCTGTCCCACTTAATTGTCATGGAATCTATATAACTCCAATGTCATATGACCATTCTTTGGTGCCTTAAATTCTTCGTCATATTCAAGTTCCTATAAAATCCCTAATAATAATTATACAAGAAACAAAAATAATATGAATAATGTAGTACTTTCTATGTGCTAGACACCACATGCATTATCTCATGCACGTACAAAATGAGTTAGATACCGTTAATATCCCAATTTGACAGACAAGGAAACGAGCCCTTAGAAAGATTAAGTAAATTGCCCATGGTCACACGGTTGTTATACAGCACCTAGTACGTGCTTGAAACTGCGGCAGTCAATTTATAAGCACACTGTCATTTAACCTTCAAATTGACTTACCAAAAGGTAACATTATTCATATTTTACAGATGAAGAAACTGAAGCTCAAAAAATTGATTTAAATTGCCAATGGTTATATAAGTAGAAAGATGCAGAGGCAGGATTCAGATCTAGATTTCTCTGATTCTAAATCTGTATGCTGTGCTTAACCACTGGTAGTTTCCAGCTATTTCCTATAGAACTCCATGACTCTGCGTGCCTGGATCAACGTGACTATGCTAAAGGGAGGGCTTGGCAGGGATTGCAGAAGGGAGACTGTATTAGTCAGTTCTCACGCTGCTAATAAAGATATATCCGAGACTGAGTAAGTTATAAAGAAGAAGAGGTTTAATGGACTTACAGTTCCAGATGGCTGGGGAGGACTCACAATCATGGCAGAAGACAAAGGAGAAGGAAAGTTATGTCTTACATGGTGGCAGGCAAGAGAGTGTGTACAGGGGACTGCCTTTTATAAAACCGTCAGATATCATGAGACTTATTCACTATCATGAGAACAGCACAGGAAAATCCTGCCTCCATGATTCAATGACCTCCCTCCAGGTCCCTCACATGATACACTTAGGGATTATGGGAGCTACAATTCAAGATGAGATTTGAGTGGAGACACAGCCAAACCATATCACAGATGAAGGGATTATGCCTTTCTTTACCGCTTGTCTTATAATGGTGCCACTTCGGGTTTATCTGTTTTCTATTTTAGTGTTTAAGATTTCAAATGAAAAAAACCATTTCTCTTTTTTCAAAAAATTTTCAATCCATTGCTTCATGGTTTGATTTTTTTGTTTTGTTTTGTTTTGAGATGGAGTTTCACTCTTGTTGCCCAGACTGGAGTGCAATGGTGAGATCTCGGCTCACTGCAACCTCTGCCTCCTGGGTTCAAGCAATTCTCCTGTCTCAGCCTCCCGAGTAGCTGGGATCACAGGCATGTGCCACCACGCCCAGTTAATTTTGTATTTTTAGTAGAGACAGCATTTCTCCATGTTGGTCAGGCTGGTCTCGAATTCCCAACCTCAGATGATCTGCCCGCCTGGGTCTCCCAAAGTGCTGGGATTACAGGCACGAGCCACCGCGCCCAACTACGTTTCTATCCACTAAAACTTTAACAAACATTAGTTGACAGTCATCCTTGAGCCAAGG
Source organism: Rhinopithecus bieti (assembly GCF_001698545.2). NCBI lineage: Eukaryota > Metazoa > Chordata > Mammalia > Primates > Cercopithecidae > Rhinopithecus > Rhinopithecus bieti. The sequence continues at coordinate 15,251 of NW_016816378.1, read as the reverse complement.
AATTGGAAATCCAGAATGACACTGAGATCAGTGCAGCTATGAAGACTTGGTACTGAATCCAGCAGGAAAATATAGGGAATGAGGATTTTAATGAAGCACAAAGATCTCTTTTATTTCTCTCTCTTTCCTCCTGTGGTGATTTCAGTGTCTGATTCCATGAGCACAGAAGGAAGAGAGAAGCACTGTAAAGCTTACAGCAGCAATGTCAAGTTTACTACCCGCGAATGTCTCAGTCAGCTTCAGACTCCAAGTCATGAAAGTCTCTCCCAGGTTAATCTTAAGGATTAAAAGGTTACGTTTCCCCTGTCCTAACCAGGAGCAGGAAGATGAGCCTCATGAAAACGAAATGTTCTTTACTCTGCCTCAAGATGTTTACAGTAATAGAAATCAAATAGATCTGAAGACAATGTTTTCTAAATATAGTCTGTGGAGCTCATAAGTCACTCCTTCAAAAGAAAGTTGCTTGAACAAGTGTTGGAAATGCTGCATAAGATATATGACTCAAAGATAGGGTGATCTATAATTCATTGTCCAAACTGGACCGTTTCTGAGTGCCAAAGGGGATGTTATTAATAATTGCATTGGGGCAATAAGCACATACTAGAAATGTCCTGGGAAAATTAGGACCTGTGGTTAGTTTAATGTTTAATCAACGACTTTCCAAATTTATTTGGCTACCAAAAATTTTTCCCTTGGTAATACCTGCCAACATTATGAGAGACCAATATTCACAATCTACCTTGGAGGACATTAAAGTTTTATGAGAATCTGTATGAAATACAATAAACTTGTGTTTCCCAATCATTTCCTGTCAGTGCACACAAAGGAAGTAATTGTTAATATTTTTGTGCACAGAGAGGTAACTGGATGAGGCTCCTTTTAGTCAAAAAGGATATAGCCAAAAGGGTGGAGTGTGTGAGGGGATCACTATCTCAGGACTCCTGTTATTCTCTGATACATATATAGGTCAGACACATAGATCAAAAAGCTGTGACCAAAACACACCCACAAATGACCTCCATGTGTTTCTCTTCCTTGGAGAACAACTTCAGGTGATTAAGTTAAATAAAGGCAATGGGGGACTTGTTGGTTTTTCTTGCTTTTTTTTTTTTTT
>NW_016816378.1:0-13642 GCF_001698545.2 Rhinopithecus bieti | reverse complement strand
TTGGTTTTCTTGCTTTTTTTTTTTTTCGAAGTCTCGCTCTGTTGCCCAGGCTGGAGTGCCGTGGCATGATCTCAGCTAACTGCAACCTCCGCCTCCCGGGTTCAAGCGATTCTCCTGCCTCAGCGTCCTGAGTAGCTGGGATAACAGGCGCCTGCCACCACACCTGGCTAATTTTTGTATTTTTAGTAGAGATGAGGTTTTACCATGTTGGCCAGGCTGGTCTCAAACTCCTGACCTCAAGTGATCCACCTGCCTCAGCCTCCCAAAGTGCTGGGATTACAGCCTTGAGCCACCGCGTCCAGCCTTTACTGGCTGTTTTTAGTCTCCTCTTGGCCTTTTTTGTCGCCGAGGATTTGGGTCAGTGCTAAAATCCTGAAAATGATAAAATGCAATAATTAATCTCACTGATTCAGACAATTTATCTCTGATTTCAAGACACTGAAAACAAAAGTCACTTCCATGGAAAATAGAACTCATTTTAGGTGTTTCAACATGGAGTCTAATACAAGGAGTTGGTTAAACAGGCAGTGGACAATTCAAAAAGCAAAAAGGGGAACACAGAGGTGGCAGAAGATTGGCAGAGCTGGGCCTCAGACCTCTGAGGAGGGAACACTGCCCAAATGAGTACATCTAAGGGACACAGGGAGGCTGGTTCTAGAGCACTCAAAGAAGGTGAAGACTGGAACCCACTGCTGCTGCTTCAATGAAGGGTCATTCGTAGAGTAATGTTGACAAGAACAGCAGGCAAAACTGAAAGGAGCAAGTCTGTTGTCCCATTTCACTGTCCTTCTCTAGTTCCCTCTTTTGTCACAACCTAATAGAGAGCAAGCAAAGATAAAATGTGATTTGTAGATTTCATGTCTAGCATCACAAGGAATGTAGAAGTGTAGATCAGGGGACAGCAGCTTAATTACTGACCTACATTCCAACCGAGGGTGATAAGGAGAGGTAGGTAAAGGTCACATTCATTCTGTGTCTACATCTCCTGGCTCTGGACCTGGGGAGGGAGCAGAAAGGGAAGCGGGTAGAGAAATGGATTATGTGGTCTCAAAATCACTATTATTTTGCCTTGGATTGTTTCTTCTCATCATTCAATCATGAAGGTCCTCCAGCCTTAGCAAGTTTTTGGGAAAACAACATGAATCCTAACTGGGTACAGTGATTTCCAAAACTGTTTCCAGGAGTTTTTTCCATGAAGGCCAGTGTAGAGAAAACTGTAGTCTTTGGAATGTGAGGAAACCAAGCATGAAGCCCTGTACCCTTCTATTCTTCCAGGATCATTCTGAGGGCAGAGCAACACTGTGAAGATAGGAGAAGAGGAAGAAGCTCCCTGCTCAGCCTCAAATAGGCAGATCTGAACCCACTGGCCTGAAGGTCCAGCTAAATATAAGGGTACCAGATACTCAGAGAACAACATATAAAGCCTGGGCATTAGAAAAATAACACTTAATTCTCCATCACTTTCCTCACGTGAATGCAATTACAAAGGGCTAATTGTTGACAAGTTTGTGTTGGTTAAGATGATTTGCCAAATGCCAGAACAAGGAAGTCTGAATTCCTTTGTGTAATCAAAAATTAGCTCTCCTCCTAAACAGATGCCCTATTTGAAGCCAACAGAGAGAAACAAGAATGTTTAAGGCACAAATGGGTAATGTCTGAAACTTCTTTCATAATTAAAAATATGCAAGGATTATTCATTTACATAAAAGAATGTATGGGCCACTTTGCCACAAAATTGTATTATAGCAAACAAACTATACACTGGTAACTACTGGAGTTCTCAATGATATTTCACAGACTACCTACCAACTGGTCTATATCCTCACCAATTCCAGTAACTCATTTGGGAACATTTGAAAGACAGAAAGTGCTACATCTTCAGGTACTGGATTTACCACCAACACCAGCAAATACTCCCTCCCAGAGACTCTTGACATTGATTGACTCTTATATAGCTCTTGATAAGTCTAGGTCCAGTTAGCTCAATAACCCCACAGAATACACCTGGAGATGAGTTATATTGAAATGAGAATTTAAAGTACTTGAGGTCATTAAAAGTTGCTTTGAATATTTCAGTTCAGAAGAGAGAGGCAAAAGGGGAATGGAGGCAAGATGGTTTTCCACGCTGGAGAGAAAATGTGGTAAGTGTTCCCACTTTTTCTATTCAGAAGGGAAAATAAATCATTTAAAAAGTGTTTTAACATTAGGTACTCATGGACAGAAAGATGGCAACAATAGACATTGGGGACTAATAAAGTGGGGAGGGAGGGAGGGAGCAAGGGTTGAAAAACTAACTGTTGGGTACTATGCTCACCACCTGGGTGACAGAATCATTCATACCCCAAACATCAGCATCATGTAATATACCCATGTAACAAACCTCTATTGTACCCCTGAATCTAAACAAAATGTTGAAATTATTTTTTAAACAGTGTTTTAAGTGGAGAAACAATGTTTGAATGTTAGTCCCCTTGCCAAATTGCTTTTACACTGTATTATTTATTTTATGATGATCATTTTGTCTCGTTAAGATTTTCAACTGAAAGTCAGGAGCCATGCTCTTCACAGGAAACCCTTCAAAGCCTATTCCAGGAAAGGTCACCCTCTGTTACCTTCCCCAAAGTTGCTGTGAAAGGAGGAAAGACGGCGCGGTAATCTATCTTACTGGTTAAAATCATAGGTACTTGGATAGTATGGGTTGATAGGTGCAGCAAACCACCATGGCACATGTATACCTGTGTAACAAACCTGCAGGTTCTGCACATGTATCCCAGAACTTGAAGTAAAATTTTTAAAAATTGTAATCTCCATGTGTCGAGGGAGGGACCTGGTGGGAGGTGATTGGATTATGGGGGCAGTTTCCCCCATGCTGTTTTCATGAAAGTGAGTGAGTTCTCATGAGATCTGATAGTTTAAAAGTGCATGGTGGTCCCCCCACCTCCTGCCACCATGTAAAATGTACCTTGCTTCCCCCTTCGACATCTGTCATAATTGTAAGTTTCCTGAGGCCTCCCCGGCCATGCAGAATGTGAGTTAATTATACTTCTTTTATTTATAAATTTAAAAAAAAGAACAGAGCTTAAATCGTAGCTTAAATCTTAAATCTTAGCTCCTTCACTTTTTTCCGAATGACCTTCTTAAGCTCTCTAACCCTCAGTTTCTCTATTTGTGAAATGGTATAATCCGTATGCTGGCACTATCTATGTACAACATCTCTTTTTTCCCCCTGTTCCAACTCTAAAGCAGGACACAGATTTGAGTCAAGATGGAGTAAGTTTACAAAATAAAATATTCCCCCCCCAAACTCCATTAGATGTCTTTTTCCAAGTCTAACATCTCACAGCCAGTAGGTCTTCTTTTATGCTTATCCTTCCCAGTTTTGACTTCTCTCTTCCAGCATCATTATTATTCTCTTTCTATCCCTTTCTTAGGCAGAGTGAAGTATCTCTGTCTAGGGTCTTTCAAATTCTCATACCCACACTTTGTTTGCTACTGAGCAAACAAAGCACCTATCAGTTATTAGTAGGCCCCTTTATTAAAGGGCAGCAACAGATAATACTTCACATTTTTGCAGTCACATGTGGATAATTAGAGTAACTAACTAAACAGAGTTATTGTGGGATTAAATGTGATAATGAATCTAAAGTGATTTGCACAGTGGCATTTAAGTGTTAACCAAATGTTACCTGTTGCTGTGGTTATTATTTTGATCATTATTATTTAGTTTATGGACTCTTTCATTGAGCATACTTCTCCTTTGTTAGTGCAAATGATATGTGTCACAAATTTGTTTAATATTGTTGCTGCCTTGGCATTCATTTTTAGGCCTGACGTAGGTTGTTCAAACCCAGTAGTACCCTGTCACCTCTGGCCTAGTTAAAACTCCCCGTCTCCATGTGGTTGTTTGCAATACAACTCAATATTTCCTCATGTCATGAATGCCAAACAACATACCTCACAGTTGTTGACCACAGTAAGATCTAATGGTCAACACCAGAGTCTTGTAAATAAGTTCCTCCTTTCATGAGTGTTTTCCTTAAACTTGCCAACCCATGACCTCCGCAGCAAAGCCTGCTAGATTACAGCCAAGGACCTTAATAAAGACCCAGTCCCACAGGTTCTCTGTCACTCTCTTTCACTCCTCACCCATTGGTTGCGCTCACTGCTGCCTCAGGACTTCCTGTCAGCTTCCTGTAGGTACCCCTCATCTTTCTGGGATGTGTGAATAATAAATTTCTTCGGTGCCATCCATTTTGGTTGCACTTCCTTATTCTCTCTCAACTGACAAACCCCCTGAACCCAACACCCTCCTTCACCACCATCAGGGCTTTCCTAGAGAGTGACACTCTCAAGAGAGAGACCTCAAGACCAAATTAGAAAAGAAATTTTAAAAGTATGATGGAAAGAAAGTACTTAAGTTTTAGTAAAAATATATATATATTTTTTTAAGAAAAACACACTCAACAAATGTGATCCTGTATTTTTAAGGGAGGTCCACTTGGCCTGGACATTTGTGTTCTCTTTCCTTCCTGAATATTTGCAATTCAGTGGTAATCAAGTAGCAAAGTGGCTCAGACACCATTCCCTATCTAGTGTTCTGGGGGAAAGGACATCATTATACATCTTTTGAGAGAAATAAAATGAAAGAATACTTATTGGGCTCTTACATTGTGATGAGTAAAGTACTAAATACTATGATTATTTAATACTCGAGAAAACTCTATGAAGTAAGTGGTATTATTCCCCCATTTAAAATCGTAGTCTCCAAGATAATAATAAATCCTAAGTTTGTTCCTTGGTTTGGATAAAACACCACCAAACCCAGACCAGTCACAAAATCCCAACTACGACCAAATATCTCAAACTAGAAGAAAGAGAAAAAACTTTTCAAGGGTATATACCGTGTTTCAAAACATCTTGAAATGTGAAGTCTTTATAAAGCAATTTTCCTCATTTGCCAAAGGTTTTGCTTTGTCATAGACACCTTGTCACAGTTGTCATATTGTCAAAAATAAATAAAAGAACATCCTAGCTGCTATCGTTGCCTCCCTTGATCTTTATCTATTTGCATCCATGGAAAATAGAGGGGCTGAGTGACTGCAGCCCCTCTGCCAGGAGTGCACAATTGTTAGCAAAACGATGTCTGTATCTCAGCCAGATTTCTCATTCTTCATCGCTTTTCTCTCCAACTAACTACCCCGCACCCTAGGCTTTGCCTGGTCAGGGACTTACAGTTCGCTACTTTCTTTTTAAACCAGCATGAAGAAAGGTGCCTAGAGATGGTTGCTTTCACACTCTCACTCAGACCATTTTCTCAGCACCAATCCATTCCAACGTATGCCCAGGAGCACCTCTTTCACACAGCTCTTAGGAGAAGTAGAAGCATCAGGTTTTAAGTATGAAGGAGAGGGGAGTTAGATTTTGGAGCAGATGAATTTGGGGTACCTGTGTGGCATGTTTGGACTCGGATCAGAGCTCTGGGTCAAAGACACAGTAATGAAAGGTGGTACCCAAAGCCAAAACAGAATGGATGAGGATATAAACGAAGAAAGGGAAGCATAAAAATTAAGACAAAGGGAGAGGAGGGAAGGGGTGGTGTTCATAACAGACCTCTGGGGTCTGACTACTTAGCAACAGCAAGGGTAAGAGAAGATTTGTTAGGGAAGTAAGCAAAGAACAAACTGCCCATCTATTTATTTAGCTCTCTGTCTGCAAGCTGTTGGTTTGTCAGTACTTGAGGAGGTAGGCATATGAACTCTATCATCAATGGCATATTTTGTACTGTTTCATATACTGACTGTTGTATCACTTCTAAATACTTTTTTTAATGCTTGAGGAATCTGAAGGACAGCTTGTTTTTCATTCAGCTTCAGATTGAATCACAGATTTTTGGTTAAGCAGGCAGTAAACGAATCTAAGCCTTCATGTGCCCAGGACACACAAATGCCTCCCCTTAATGCCTATATCCTGCTAAGTGATAATTCAGTCCTCAGAGTTAACATAACCTCATTTGAACAGGGCTTGCGAGCCATTCATATATCTCATACTGTTTTGTTCCTGGAATAGTCTCTTGAGAGATTGTAACTAACTGTGGTCTAAAAGAGTGGTTCAAATAAATTTGGAAAGGTTGATTCTGTAATCTGCGAAGTCACAAAACATTAGTATAATGATGGCTCTTGCCAAGTCCACAGTTAAAAATAAAAAAAAATAATATAATAAATAAATAATTAAAATATAAAAATATAAATAAAATAAAAAATTTAACTTCACTTAACTCAGAACTTTCCCTGGTTTTTTGATCCCAGAACCCTTTCTCCATGGAATACTTACATCTGGAGGAACAAAGTTCTACAGAACACATGTAGGTGTTTTATTAATCCAAAGACCCCTTTCTAACATGGACTACAAAATCCATCTTACAACTGGGGAAAATAGTCTGCACTTAAAACTGTTCTCATTTTTGTGGGAATTGCTACATGGTACATCCCATTAAATAATATGGTCAGTGGTATATACTAGCCAGAGAACTGAGGAGGGGTGGAGGAAAGTTTGTGCTATGGAAGAGAGCAAACTTCACTGGCCCATATTGGAATACAGCCTTTGCCTTTGGCCTCATTAACACTATGCTCTCCCCAAATAGCCAAAGCAATCATAAGCAAAATGAAAAAATCTGGAGGCATCATATTGCTGGACTTCAAGTTATACTACAAGGTTATAATTACCAAAGTAGTGTGGAACTGGTATAAAAGTAGTCACATAGACCAATGGAACAGAATAGAGAACCAGAAGTAAAGACAAATATGTATAACCAATTAACCCTTGACAAAACATACAAAAACATAAATTGGAAGAAAAACACCATATTTAATAAATGGTGCTGGGAAAATTGGCCAGTGACATGTGGAAGAATGAAACTGGATCCCTATCTCCCACCATATACAAAAATCAACTCAAGATGGATCAAAGACTTAAATCTAAGACCTGAAACCATAACAATTCTGGAAGAGAGTCTAGGAAAAACTGTTCTGGGCATTGTCCTAGACAAAGAATTCATGACTAAGACCCCCAAAAGACCCCAAAAGTAAAGGCAACAGAAACAAAATAAATAAAAGGGACCTGGTAAAATTAAAAGATTCTGCACAGCAAAAGAAATAATCATCAGAGTAAAGAGACAACCCACAGAATGTGAGAAAATATTTGCAAACTATGCTTTCAACAAAGGACCAGTATCTGGAATCTACAAGGAACACAAAGAATTCAGCAAGAGAAAAAAACAAATAATCCCATCAAAAAGTGGGCAAAAGACATGAATGGACATTTATCAAAAGAAGATAGACGGTCAGCCAACAAACATTTGAAAAAATGTTCAATGCTACTAATCATCAGGGAAATGCAAATTAAAACCACAATGACATACCACCTTACTCCTGCAAGAATGGGCATAATTAAAATGTCAAAAAACAATAGATGTTGGCATGGATGTGGTGAAAAGGGAAGACTTTTACACTGCGGGTAGGAATGTAAATTAGCACAACCTCTATGCAAAACAGTATGGAGATTCCTTAAAGAACTAAAAGTAGAACTATCATTCCATCCAGCAATCCCACTACTGGGTATCTGCTTAAAGAAAACAAAGTCATTAAATGAAAAAGACACACGGATACATATGTTTATTTGCAGCCCAGTTCAGAATTGCAAAGGTACAGAACAAACCTAAGAGTCCATCAAGCACTATGGAATACTACTCTGCTATAAAAAAGGAATGAAGTTGTGTCTTTTGCAGCAACTTGGATGGAGATGGAAACCATTATTCTAAGTGAAGTAACTCAGGAATGGAAAACGAAGTGCCATTTTTCTCACTTATAAGTGAGAGCTAAGCTATGAGGACACAAAGGCATATAGTGTGATATAATGGACTTTGGAGACTCAAAGCGGGGAGCATGAGAGGAGGGTGTGGGGTAAGAAACTACATATTGGGTAAAATGTACACTACTCAGGTGATGGGTGCTCTAAAACCCCAGAATTTCACCACTATATAATTCATGCATGTAATCAACAACACTTGTACCACAAAAGTTATTGAAATAATAAAATATTTTTTTAAATGCTTTTCTTCAGAGGAGTTGGGGGAAGGGAGAGCATGGGAAAGAATAGCTAATACATGCTGGGCTTAATACCTAGGTGACGGGTAGATCCATGCAGCAAACCATCATAGCACATGTTCACCTATGAAACAAACCTGCACATCCTGCACAGGTACCCTGGAACTTAAAATAAAAGCTGAAGAAATAAAAATCCACTATATGTTCTCAATAGCTGAATGAATTAACTTCAGAGAGAACATGCATCAGCAACATGAAATTTTTCAGTAACCTTCCCTATTCTTTCAACATGTACTTATTATTACATAGTGGAGCACTTTTGATTCTGGAAAATCACTTTTCAAACTAATGGTGCTTGCTACAGAAAATATTTCACAAATCCCTTTTAATTTAGCACTTGAGAAAGTACAAATGTGCACTTCAGCTATCTTTCTTAGCTGGTGCTATGATCTGGTGATTAGGGCATGAGGGCCTAATCACAAATGAGATTAGTGCCTTTATAGAAGAGGCCCATGGGAGACTGTTTGCGCCATCCATCCAGTGAGGACACAGCAAGAAGTCCCCATCTATGAATCGGGAAAATGGTCCTCATCAGACACTGAATCTGTTGGCACCTTGATCTTGGACATCCCAGCTTCCAGAACTGTAAGAAATAAATTTTGTTGTTTATAAGCCGCCCAGTCCATGTGATTTTGTTCAGTAGCCTGGATGAACTAAAATAGCTGGTATCATATTTTAAGCAATATTTTGCCTTAAACATCTTTTTTGCTTCATTAGTTTCAAATTCTAATTACCTACAGCAAACGTGAGTTGCAGACCAAGTTTCTTTAAAATCGGCAGCTCAGGCAATTGTTCAATGTAAGATATTTTGTTAATACCACAAGAATTTTTTCTGTACCTTAAATAATCAAATAGCATAGGCTAATTTTCTGACCAGTGGAGGAAATGAATGTAAAGCATTTCATTCATATTTATGCATCTTCCTTTATAGATCAAAGGTTTTAACTCTTTCTAGACACTATGGGAACATTTACTGAGCACTTACTTGTTTGCTGTAGGATGGTATAGTGAATATAGCTCTAAAGTAAATGACTGGTTTCTAGTGCCCACTAATACTGACTTACTAGGTAATTCTCCCAGTCACACAATTTTGCTGTTTTCCAACTTCCTCCTCAATTGCTATGTTATATATAAGTTTCCCAGAACAGTTTAAATCCTACAGCTCACTCTTCCAACTACTTTACTTCACTGTAAGAATGAGTGCTCATGGAGATGACCAAAGCCTAGAATCTTCTTGGGCATTCTACAAAAGACTGTAGTTCTCTTTATGATGAGAAAAAAAGGCTTAAATTTTCTGCTTCTCAAAGTATAATCTTTTTGGATTTGACTCTGCTAATTTATCCTTTTTGGCAATGCTGTCCATACAGTCTACACAACAAGAAGCACCAAGAACATCCACCTGTTTGGCAGGAGACAACTTCCACCTAATCATCCCTCAATAAATATACAAAAAACTACACGAAACTCAAAATAAACCTCATACTTCATGCAAAATTTCACTCAAAAATGGATCATAGGTTTAAATTTTAATGTAAAACTATAAATTTTGAGAAGGTAAAATAGGAGAAAATCTTCTCCACCAAGAGCTTGGCCAGGAGTTCTCAAACATTACACCATAAGCACAATCTACAAAAGGAAAAATTGATAGATTAGACCTCATCAAAATTAAAATGTTCTGCTTTATGAAAAGCCTTGTGAAGAAGAGGAAAAGACACTCTACAGGTTTGGAGAAAATGTTTGCAAACCATATATATCTGAAAAAGGCAGGATGTCTAGAGCAAAAAACTATCAACAGTCAACCATAAGAAAACAACCAAATTTAAAAATAGGCCAGAAATGAAGAGACATTTAAGCAAATAAGATCTAAAGATGTCCAATAAGGACATGAAAAGATGTTCAACATCACTAGACAATAGGAGAATGCAAATAGAAACCACAATGAGATGTCACAACACACCTATTTGAATGGCTGAAATAAAAAATAGTGATAACACCAAATTCTGGAGAGGATACAAAGAAACTGCATAACCCATACATTGCTGGTAGGAATGAAAAATGATACAAGAATTCTGGAAAATAATCTGGCAGTTCATTATAAAGCTACATATGCAATATGATCTAGCAATTGCACTCTTGGACCTTAATCCCAGAGAAATGAAAACTACATTGGAAAACCTATATATGGATATTTATAGCAGCTTTATTCATAATAACCCAAAACTAGAATCAGTCCAGATGCTTTTTAGTGGGAAAATGGATAAAACAACTGTGGCACATCTATACTATGGCATTTATCAGCAATAAAAAAGAACAAGCTATTGACACACACAACTTGGTTGGACCTCTGGCTAATTATGCAGAATGCAAAAAGCCAACATTAAAAGTTACAGAGTATGTAAATTCATTTATATGATATTCTCAAAATGATAAAATTATAAGGAGAGAAAACAAATTAGTAGTTAACCAGGGAATAAGGGTCATGGACTCAAATATTAATTTCCTTTGGCTCACAGACACACCCAGGATCAATGCTTTGCATCCTTCAATTCAATCAAGTTGACACTCAATTCAATTCAATTCAATCAAGTTAACACTCAATTCAATCAGGTTGACACTCAATCAAGTGTCCATACACATCTCAATCAAGAACCCATACACATCTCCTGAGATCATACATAATCTTCAAATAAAGACAAAAATAAGGTCATAAGTATGCCTAACATGTAAATACTACTATCCTTCATGCAACCGGAAATGCATCAATCTCCACCCAAATGCCATTACACAAAGTTAAGAATACTTAAATGCTGATATGAAGTCAAAAAATCGTATTTCACATGGTAAAGGAAAAAGGAAATAAAATGAAGTTTTTTTAGTACAACTGTATACATGCACAAAAATGTTTTTAACAAAAGAAGGGGGAAATACTCATGATAATTACATTCCTCATTACTGAAACTGGTCAAGTGGTCATAGCTGGTATTGATGACTATCTTCTTCTGCTACCCATTCTGTATTCCCTTTGCCTTCAGCAAGCACCTCTGCAGGTTGTGGTTTATTTCCTGGTGGAGTGACCCAAATCTTCATTCCTGACTGGTCTGGGCCATTTGTAGTCCCGCCTGGTTTGGGCTGTTGTAGTTTCCCATTGACTTTAATCACAGGGCATGGTAGTACTAAGAGATGCCCTAATGGATCTCCTGTATTCTATGCATACTCTTGCTTACCTCCATTATTGAGTAGTAGACTGATTTCATCTTGCTACTCCAGGTCAATCACCCCAGCCAACACTGTAACTCCCTTCTTAGCCTTTTGACTTAAAGGCAATGTCGTGGGAACAGGAAGGAAAGATTTTGCTAGTGGATCACTGAGGGTGATGGTGGGTGGTGCCACTTCCACTTCCATCCCTTGATTCCTGGACCCGTGAATCCTGGCTATGAGAGAAACAGTACCATATATTGGACGCTGATTCATAGCCTACATAGCCTTCTGGAGAACTTCACCCTAGGTGTGCAAAGTATTGCAACGTAGTTAGTGTCATAATAGTTACTTCAAAAGACCATTCCACCATTCTATCAATCCAGCATGAGACCAGGGACCTACTGGACTCAATGTAAGTTAGACATGAGCTAAAACTCCATTAATTGTCTGGCCTCCATAAGCCCATACTTTAACTGGAGGACCACAGTGATGTTTTGGGTCCCCTGGAATCAACGTCAGCTCAGAGCCTGTGTCCAGTAGTCCCTGAAATGTCTAATCATTTGCCTTTCCCAATGCATAGTTACCTGGGTAAAATGTCAGAGGTCTCCTCAAAGAAAGATGGGAGAAAGATTAATAGCATAAATTGTTGGTAGTGTAGTGGGTTCCTTCCTTCCCAACTGCCTTCATTCAAGGGATCCTGGGTCTGTAAACTGACTGAACTCTGTTGATTGAGGGGCCATTATTGTCTGTTTTTATATTTCAAATTAGTCTTTTGTCCATTCGACCTGGAAGTTTTCTGCTTATGTAAATTAAGTAGGAATGCAGTAGGCTTTCTATCAATTTCACTTCTAGGAACACTGTGTTAAATTAGTGAATGCCAGAGAAGGTCCTCCCACATGTCCCCATTCCAAGATGCAGGGTCCCATTCTTTTCCAATCAATGCCCTCACTTTAACAGTAGACACCTGGCAAGTCTGTATATGCACCTTTCATTGTAGGTCAGCCACTCACATGATAAGAACTTATGTCTGATTTTCCACAATTTCAGTTCTTTCTCTACAGGAGATAGGACTCTTGCTCAGAGCAATCTTAGAATATTTGAAGCTCAGGGGGGTGGCTCCAAGATGGCCAAATAGGAACAGCTCCAGTCTACAGCTCCCAGCATGAGCAACGCAGAAGACAGGTGATTTCTGCATTTCCAACTGAGGTACCAGGTTCATCTCACTGGAGTTTGTCAGACCCTGGGAGTAGGACAGTGGGTGCAGCCCACTGAGCATGAGCTGAAGCAGAGTGAGGCATCGCCTCACCCAGGAAGTGCAAGGGGTCAGGGAATTATCTTTCCTAGCCAAGGGAAGTGGTGACAGGCAGCATCTGGAAAATGGAGTCACTCCCAACCTAATACTGCTCTTTTCCAACAGTCTTAGCAAATGGAACACCAGGAGATTATATCCCATGCATGGCTCGGAGGGTTCCATGCCCATAGGGCCTTGCTCATTGCTAGCACAGCAGTCTGAGATCGAACTGCAAGGCAGCAGCAAGGCTGGGGGAGGGGCGCCCACCATTGCTGATGCTTGAGCAGGTAAACAAAGCAGCCAGGAAGCTCAAACTGGGTGGAGCCCACCGCACCTCAAGGAGGCCTGCCTGCCTCTGTAGACTCCACCTCTGGGGGCAGGGCAAAGCTGAACAAAAGGCAGCAGGAACCTCTGCAAACTTAAATGTCCCTGTCTGACAGCTTTGAAGAGAGTAGTGATTCTCCCAGCATGGAGTTTGAGATCTGAGAACGGACAGACCGTCTCCTCAAATGGTTCCCTGACCCCCAAGTAGCCTAACTGGGAGGCACCCTCCGGTAGGGACAGACTGACAACTCACTTGGCTGGGTACCCCTCTGAGACGAAGCTTCCAGAGGAATGATCAGGCAGCAACATTTACTGTTCAACAATATTCGCTGTTCTGCAGCCTCCACTGCTGATATCCAGGCAAACAGGGTCTGGAGTGGACCTCCAACAAACTCCAACAGACCTACAGCTGAGGGTCCTGACTGTTAGAAGGAAAATTATCAAACAGAAAGGACATCCACAGCAAAACCCCATCTGTACGTCACCATCATCAAAGACCAAAGGTAGATAAAACCACAAAGATGGGGAAAAAACAAAGCAGAAAAGCTGAAAATTCTAAAAATCAGAGCGCCTCTCCGCCTCCAAAGGAACGCAGCTCTTCACCAGCAATGGAATAAAGCTGGACGGAGAATGACAAAGCTGGACAGAGAATGACTTTGATGAGTTG
>NW_016816377.1:0-449 GCF_001698545.2 Rhinopithecus bieti | reverse complement strand
CTTTCTTTCTTTCTTTTCTTTCTTTCTTTCTTTCTTTCTTTCTTTCTTTCTTTCTTTCTTTCTTTCTTTCTTTCTTTCTTTCTTTCTTTCTTTCTTTCTTTTCCTTTTCCTTCCTTCCTTCCTTCCTTCCTTCCTTCCTTCCTTCCCTTCCTTTCTTTCTTTCTCTCTCTCTCTCTCTCTTTCTTTCTTTCTTTCTTTCTTTCTTTCTTTCTTTCTTTCTTTTTCTTTTTTTAAGTAGCTAAGAACAATTGTTCTGAAGATGCAAAGCTAAGCTAACTGCCAAACACGGCCGACAGTGTAGCTGCTAACTTTGTTCCTGATCCAATGATAAAGGAACCTCTCAGCTTTGCAGACTCCTTCTGTTGCTGTCGCCTGCCATGGGACAGGAAAGAAGCACTTGTGAGCAAGGGCCATGCACTCAGTATACCACTGCTGACTCCTAAGTGCCT
>NW_016816376.1:0-939 GCF_001698545.2 Rhinopithecus bieti | reverse complement strand
ATCTGAAGATATTTCCTATATAAACAGACCTCAATGCGCTCCCGTATATCTCATTTCATATTCTGCGAAAACAGTGTTAACAAACTTATCAATGAAAGCAATGGTGTAACCCTGTGAGATGAATTCACACACCACAAAGCAGTTTCTGAGAAGGCATCTGTCTAGTTTTTATCTGGGAATATTTCGTTTCTCACCATAGGATTCTATACAATCCAAAATATCATTTCTGTGATTCCACAAAAACAGTGCTAGTAAATTCCTCCATGAAAGCGTAGGGTAACTCTGTGAGACGAATTCACACATCACAAAGCATTTTCTCAGAAACCTTCTTTCTTGTTTTTATCTAAGGATATTTCAGGCCTCAATGCGCTCCCGTATATCTCATTGCAGATTCCATGAAATATTGTTAGGAAACTTCTCAATGGAAAGTGTCATATAGCTCTTTGAGATGAATTCACACATCACAAAGCAGTTTCTCAGAAGGCTTCTCTGTAGAATTTATCTAGGGATATTTAATTTTCAGCATAGGACTCAATGCCCTCGGAATATACCATGGCAGATAACACGAAAACAGTGTTAACAAACTGCTCAATGTAACGAAAAGTGTATCTCTGTGAGATGAATACAGTCATCACAAAGCAGTTTCTCATAAAGCTTTTTCTAGTTTTCACTGAGGATATTTCCTTTATTACCTTAGGCTTCAAAGCGGTCAAAACTATCCCTTCTCAGATTGAATAAATACAGTTCTAGCAAACTGCTCCTTGAAAGAATAGTGTAACTCTGTGTGATGAATTCACAGATCACAAAGCCGTTTCTCAGAAAGCTCCTTTCTTCTTTTTTCCCAGGATATTTCCTTTTAAACATGGGCCTCAATGCGCTCCTGTGTATCTCATTGCAGATTCTGTGAAAATAGTCTTAGCAAACTTCTCAATGACAGCA
>NW_016816375.1:0-882 GCF_001698545.2 Rhinopithecus bieti | reverse complement strand
CTTTGGGAGGCCAAGGCGGGCGGATCATGTCAGGAGTTCGAGACCAGCCTGGCCAACATGGTGAAACTCCACCTCTACTGAAAATACAAAATTAGCTGGCCGTGGTGGTGGTCGCCTGTAGTCCCAGCTACTCGGGAGGCTGAGGCAGGAGAATCGCTTGAACCCGGGAGGTGGAGGTTGCAGTGAGCCGAGATCGCACCAGTGCACTCCAGCCTGGGTGACAGGGCAAGACTCCGTCTCAAAAAAAAAAAAAAAAAAAAAAGCCGCAAGTCTTGCCAATGCTCAGCTACTTTTCTTGAATAAGTGCCCCTTCGGTTCCTGCAAGCCTTTGGGTAATTTCTAGAGTTCTCAGAAAAGTTGATCCTGACCATTGTTGCCAGTTTTCTTGCTGCTGTTTTGGAGGAAAGAACTTTTGGAGGGACTTCCTCTGCCATTTCTGCTGATGTAACCTTCACGGTTCCTTTATCTCCTCTATTCACTTGTTAATTTTACCTTTTGCGAGTATATTTTTAAAAGTATATTTTTAGTGGTTGCTCTATGGTTTATAAACACATTATAAAACAATCTGTCCTCAATTATATCATATTGCTTCACATGCAGTATGAGAACCTTTTAACAGTACACTCCGAATTCCTTCTGCCCATCCCTTGTGCTTGTTGTTGTACTTTTAAATCTGGAGTAAACACATAATATACTGTGACAGATTTTGCTTTAGATGGCTAACTTTTAAAATAATTTCAGGCATAAAAATAATTTATTTTACCTTCAACTGTATCACTTCTGATACTCTTCATTTCTTTGATAGATCCAAATTTCTAACTCAATCATATTCCTTCTGCCTGTAGAATGTCCTTTAAATTTTTTTTTTTTTTTTTTTTTTTT
>NW_016816374.1:52946-60991 GCF_001698545.2 Rhinopithecus bieti | reverse complement strand
TATCTTGCTTCCCTAATATTTTTAAAAAGCAGGTAATTCTGCCCCTGATGATAACCAAAACCATACTCCCTCAGGCTAAAATTGGAATCCTCATCTACCAGGCCCTTCATAAAAAGGTTTTTTACGTCCATCAAAATCAGTTTTGTTTTGTTTTGTTTTTCCTCTCTGTTCAGCTTCCCACTTTGATATTCTTTTCTTTTCCTGTGTTGAACTAGGTCATGGTTTAAGATTGTCCTCCAATTTCAGTAAATTGTATACATATTCACATCAGTATTGTCATGTTTAAAAGATTTCAAGAACTGTTATGCTAGATTAATTTATTTAGGTAAATTGCTAACCTCTTTGGGCCTCAGTTTCCTCATCTATGAAATAAGAAGCCCAAACTAGTGGAATTCTCAGTGTTTCTCTCAACTGAAAATGTTTTTCATGAGTATATGTTTTGCATTGCATTGTATTGTATTTTATGGCACTGTATGACACTGAATAGCAGCGTATTGTGTAGTATGCCACTGTATGGCATTTGTAGCTTTGTATTGGATTGTATTGCATGACATTGTATTTTACTGCACTGCACTGTTCTGTACCATCCTGTATTGTACTATTTTGCATGTTGTTTCAACGACTTAGGTATCTAAAATACTTATAAGATTGGTGGACCTGAGAACAATCCAGATATTTAAAGTAAACAGCTAGTAAGAGGGAGAAAGAGAAAAAAATAGTTACAATTAATAAGACCCAGTTGAGTTCTTATTCCAAATAACTATGAGGAGTTATTGAGGGCAAATTTATTTCCACATTTTGAACTGACTCCTGTACTTGTTTATTTTCAGACATCAGTTTATTCCCTTAAAAGCAGAAATGTGCAGAAAATAAGGTTACCAAATTTATACTGATGGGAGATTATTAAGGAAGCCTCTGCTCACATTTGCTCCTTCAATTTTATAAAAGCACTTTAAGTGCTTTTATGACATTTAAATGTGACTTCTCAAAATAAATCAAAGTTCTTAAAATGAAAAGTGTTTTCCCTTCTAGGTACCTTATGCATATTTTATCTGGGCCTTTCCAATGTTTTAACCCACACTGAACTCACAGAGAAAATAATTCTGGAAATAAACATTAGCTATGACTGAGGAGATTGCTTCATGACTCTGGGTTAGTGCAAAGATCAGTGGAATGACTCAGAGTTATAAGACCAGGGTTCAAATCCCAATGTGACCACCATTAGCTTGTGATTTTGGCAAAGAATCTCAAGAGTCTGCCCACTTGTGGAACAGGGACTATATTTGTCATGGTTCTCCAGAGAGATGGAACTAGCAGGATGTGTAAAGAAGAGAGCAAAAAAGAGAGATTTTAAGAAATTGGCTTATATAACTGTGGAGGCTTGGTAAACCCAAAATCTGAAGTATACTGGGGTAGGTCAGATTTTATTTTACTAAGGTTTTCAACTGATTGGATGAAGCTCAACCACATTATGGAGGATAATCTGCTTTATTCAAAGTCCATGGATTCAAATGTTAATCTCATCCATAAAACATATTCTCAGAAACATTAAAATAAAGCTGACCAAATATCTGAGCCCTGTGGCCTGGCTAAGTTGACACATGAAATTAACCATGGCAGGGGCAGTAACACCTATTATTTATAATTACTGTGACTATCACATGTGGCAGTGTTGTGATGTAGCTGATTTAGTTCCTACAGTGCTAAACATGTACATTGAGTATGATTTATTGGTTAGAGTGGGATTGGTGAATGATTTATTAACGAAAACACCAACAAAATAATGATTGTTTTAAACTCTGAATCTTAAACAATTTAAAATATTTTCTAATTATAAAATCAATAGCATTCACTATAGTGATTTTAGAAATTCCTGAATAGCATCAAGATGGAATTTCTTCATAATTTCAGGACACAATGACAGCTACTTAATATATTTGTATAAAATTTCAGGTTTAAAATATCAAGAAAGATACAGATATATAGACATACACACATAAATATAGTGGGGTGTATACAATATACATAATTGATACATTCGTATGTACATAAAATATACACATTTATACTATTCAGAAAATATTCACTATTAAAACTTTAGTTTCAATTATTCAATGTATCACATAAGAAACATTCTTAAATATCGTATTTTTTGTATATCTTTGAATACTCTAACAAATTCCTTAGACTGAATCATTGGATTGAAGAAGATAAAAAATTATTAAAATTTTAAACATACTATAAATGTTCTCTTCAAAAAGTTTTTATCAATTTAAATTTCTGTTGTAATGCATGAGATTGTCTCTTTTGATCTGATTCTCATTAGAAGTGAGTGTTACCGTTATCTTTCATAGTTTCCTATCGGAAGGTTAAAACATTCTGATTTAGGTGTTGCTTTCATTTCTTTGATGAGAAGAAAGCTAGAAGATTTCTCAATTGAAAATAAATATACTGTGGAGCAGTCTTTAAAAAAGAATCCATGTTATCATAGGGGAAAAGTTAATTCTGTCTGAGAGTAAGGATATGAAAAGGCCTGTCTGAAGAACTAGGGATACCTTAAATGTTGTCAGGTACACTTCTCCTAGCTTTTAATCTATCTTTCAACCTGTTAATATGTAGGTTAGTATGTTTATTAGAGATCAGTCTTTTTTAGCCTATTAACATAAAATCATAATATTTTGATTTTCCTTCAAACTCTTCTGAACACTTTAACCCTCATGAAGGTTTTCCTTCATGGTTCTTCTGTCCTAGATATTAATGAAGATTTAACTTTTAGCATAACACATCTACAGCAATTATCTATTTCTTTGTCTCACCTGCATTATTTCACTGAAAGAGACCCAAAACCTTTTCAACCCATGTTAATATTGTTTTTCTCCTAGTCTCAGCTATAAAGATTCAATTGGCAACTGGATATTGCTATGTAAATGTCTTGATGTCAGATCAACAACAGGAAGTACAAAACTTTGCTAAGTGTTACAGTCTCCCAAACTTTTTTCTTTCTTTCTGAATTTCTGTCTTATTTTTTTCTATTGACAAAAATACAAACAAACTCTATTATTATTTTTGGGAATCAATACCCTTTTTCATTATCTTCTATAAGGACAGTCATCCCATGCTAGTCTCTGAAATATTTCTCATCTTTAGTGATATTTCTGTATTTCCACCACCACCATCATCATAAAAGACCTGGTTGTCTTCACTTTAAACTCAGTTTGCCATTGCAGTAGTCTAACTGGCCCAACTTCTCTTCCCAAATCATTCTGAATATTTCTAAATACCACTCTTTAGTCCATGGATTCTGTGATGCTTAATTTCATGTGTCAACTTTGCTGGGCTATACTGCCCAGTTGTATCAACAAACACTAGTCTAGATGTTCCTGTGAAGCTATTTTAGAAATGTGATTAATATTTATGTTAGTATAATCTGAGTAAAGCAAATCATCCTCCATTGAGTAGGCCTCCTCCAATGAGTTGAAGGCCTTACGTGCAACCACTGATGTTCCCCCAAAAAGAAAGAATTTTTTCTCAAGACTGTAACATAGAAATACTGCCTGAGTTTCCAGCCTGCCTGTCCTATCCTGGGGAATTTGGACTCAAGGCTGCAACATTGACATTGACTTTTTAGCCTGCTGGCTTGCCTTACAGATTTCAGATTTACCAGCTCCCACAATGGTGTCAATTGCAAATCTTTCTCTCTCTCTCAGTACACACAGACACACAAATACAGACACACACTCCATCATTTCTGTTTCTGTGAAGAATGCTATCTAATACAAATTCATTCAATAAAGATTTCTTCTTTTGTATAACATTTAAAATGTCTCCACAAGTTTGCCCCTGTTGAGCCACTTTTCTTTACTAAGGCCTTGCATCCCTGCTATTTACCCATAAAAGAAAACCTCATTCACCCATTTCCAGGAAACCTGCCCTAAGTATTCCAACTCCTCATCACCTTATTTTCCTTGGAACTTGTACTAAAAAGACATGATGTTGAACAACATTCAAATAAAGCTTTATAATATAGGGGGAAAAATAGTGTTTAGTTTCTTTGGCATATGAGGAAGATTGCTAGTATCTCTTATATTGAAGTAAGCAACGCATATTACATTATTAAAACAATACACTCATTAACATTTTATTAGAAATTTGCTGTATGCTTTTGTATAGTGACAGAAAAATATGTACAACTTTACAATTATGAAAGAGTAGGCACCCTTCTAGCTGAAGTATTTTGATACTATTGACATTAATAGCAGTGGAACTCCAGAATGTATGCTACATATAGTTAATACTGAATTAAAATTCTTACAGATATATGCAATACAAATTTGGATATGTATTATGCATGTAAACTATTTCATTCAAAAGTGAACGATGATTTGGATTTATGCAAACTAATAGTGAAACTCTGTCATAATAAACTTACATGTGTCTGCATCATAAAAAATGCTAGATTGTTCTGTTATTGAATCAAGACAGGAGAGTGCTTGATCTTGATCTGTGTCATCCTCACAATCATCACATTTCCTTCTTATAGTAGAAAATGTGATTGTACCTACAACACAAAAGTACAAGATGCCCTATTAATCAGGGTTTAGTTTTCTAAAACAAAAGGTAAGCTATAGATATTACTCTAGCTTAAAACATATCAATATAAAGCGAAAATTAATTCTAGATGTCAATATTAGAATTAAACCTGATACGTATTCAGAACATTTTAACAAGGAAAGAGTTTAAGGAAATATTTTCAAAATCTCCATTAAAATGGTAATTTTTCAACAGCTTTTCTGAGATAATTTTAAAAAAGTGGAAAATGAAATAAATGCAACAACTTTCAGAATACTTATTGCCCTAGGGTAACTGTTCTTATTTTCTTTCTAAGTCATTTTAATGCTCTATTTATTACCCTATTAAAATAACATTTATTTTATTTTATATAATATCACAATATCCCAAGCATGAAATTTCTTGAAAATATTTAATATATAAAATGTTAAACACTTTGTTATAAAAGTTATTAGTGAGGCCGAGCATGGTGGCTCATGCCTGTAATCCCAGCACTTTGGGACACTGAGATGGGTGGACTGCTTGAGGTCGGGAGTTTGAGACCAGCCTGGCCAACATGGTGAAACCTTGTTTCTATTAAAAATACAAAAATTAGCCAGGCATGGTGGCACACATCTGTAATCCCAGCTACTTGGGAGGCTGAGGCAGGAGAATTACTTGAACCCGGGAGGAGGAGGTTGCAGTGAGCCAAGATTGCACCACTGCACTCCAGCCTGGGCGACAGAACAAAACTGTCTCAAAAACAAAAGAAAACAAAAAAAATCAAAAGTTATTATTATCAAAAATCGTCACTCTCTGGAATTTTTTTAATACTAAGATTGACCTATATAAATTGGTATTAATTTTTAAATTAAAGTTTATATTCTTATGGAAATGATTCAGAAATGGGCCTTGACCTCTAAATACCAGCTTGACATAAACAAACCTTTGCACACAAAACTATGTGTTTCTAGTCATGCATCGTAATCAAACAGCTTACAGCAATGTCTATAAATACTGTATAGTTGAATTACAGTAGCATCCACACTTCCTTAATTGTAAAGACAAGTAGAACTAAAATTAAACAGCAATATTTTCTTAGTTTTTACTTGAGAGTAAAACTCTTCCTGAATTTCTTTTAATAAACTCTATTTTTTTGGCGTGTGGTCTCCTTAGAGAGAGAGCTTGAAGTAAAATCATCTTGAAATAAGATATAATAACGTGTGTATATATAAAACCAACTTGAAATGAAACACATATGAAAGCAATTAGCCAAAAGCACAGAGCAAAAACTCAATAAATAACATCTTTATTTATGTTCTTATTATTCCTGGTTAGGGGACAGTTAAGATACTATTGGTCATACTGCTCTTGAAGAGGACAGATATCTAAAAGAAAGAAATGCCTAATTTGGAAAAAAAAATATTTTAACTTGTTTTGGGGGGGAGGTGAGAAATACAGGTGTTTCGTGTGTTGATAGGCAATACAGATGTTTCATGTGTTCCATATTTTTACAGACAGTTAGACAGGTGACCAAAAGTCCTGAAAGTTGTAACTTTAGATGTGTCCTGTACAATATGACAGCCATTAGTCACATGTGACTACTGAGCAATTAAAATGTTGGTAGTCCTAAATAAGATGTGTTGTGTGAAATACACATTGTATTCCACAGACTGTGTAAAATAGAATGTAAACATACTACTAATAATTGTATATTAGCTATGTTGTGAAATTATACATTTGAGGTCTGTTCCAAGATGGCTGAATAGGAACAGCTCCAGTCTGCAAGCTCCCAGTGTGATCGACGCAGAAGACAGGTGATTTCTGCATTTCCAACTGAGGTACCTGGTTCATCTCACTGGGACTGGTTGGAGAGTGGGTGCAGCCCACAGAGGGTGAGCCGAAGCAGGGCAGGGCATTGCCTCACCTGGGAAGCACAAGGGGTTGGGGGATTTCTCTTTCCTAGCTAAGGAAAGCCATGACAAACTGTACCTGGAAAAACGGGAAACTCCTGCCCAAATACTGTGCTTTTCCAACGGTCTTAGCAAATGGCACACCAGGAGATTATATCCCACAGCTGACTTGGTGGGTCCCACGCCCACAGAGCCTTGCTCACTGCTAGTACAGCAATCTGAGATCGACCTGCAAGGCAGCAGCCTGGCAGGGGGAGGGGCGTCCGCCATTGCTGAAGCTTGAGTAGGTAAACAAAGCATCCAGGGTAGCTCAAACTGGGTGGAGCCCACCACAGCTCAACAAGGCCTGATGCCTCTGTAAATTCCACCTCTGTGGGCAGGGCATAGCTGAACAAAAGGCAGCAGAAACTTCTGCAGACTTAAATATCCCTGTCTGACAGCTCTGAAGAGAGCAGTAGTTCTCCCAGCATGGTGTTTGAGCTCTGAGAACGGACAGACTGCCTCCTCAAGTGGTTCCCTGACCCCCATGTAGCCTAACTGGGAGACACTTCCCAGCAAGGGCTGACTGATACCTCATACAGGCCAGTGCCCATCTGGGACAAAGCTTTCAGAGGAAGGATCAGGCAGCAATTTTTGATGTTCTGCAATACTTGCTGTTCTGCAGCTTCCACTGGTGATACCCAGGCAAACAGGGTCTGGAGTGGACCTCCAGCAAACTCCAACAGACCTGCAGCTGAGGGATCTGACTATTAGAAGGAAAACTAACAAACAGAAAGGAATAACATCAACAAAAAGAACATCCACACCAAAATCCCATCTATAGGTCATCACCATCAAAGACCAAAGGTAGATAAAACCACAAAGATGGGGAGAAACCAGAGCAGAAAAGCTGAAAATTCTAAAAACCAAAGTGCCTCTTCTCCTCCAAAGGATTGCAGTTCCTCGCCAGTGACAGAAAAAAGCTGGATGGAGAATGAATTTGACGAGCTGACAGAAGTAGGCTTCAGAAGGTCGGTAATAACAAACTTCTCCGAGCTAAAGGAAGATGTTTGAGCCCATTGCAAGGAAGCCAAAAACCTTCAAAAAAGATTGGATGAATGGCTAACTAGAGTAAACAGTGAAGAGAAGACCTTAAATGACCTGATGGAGCTGAAAACCATGGCACGAGAACTACGAGACGCATGCACAAGCTTCAATAGTCGATTCAATCAAGTGAAAGAAAGGGTGTCAGTGATTGAAGATCAAATTAAAGAAAGCAAGAAGAGAAGTTTAGAGAAAAAAGAGTAAAAAGAAACAAACAAAGCCTCCAAGAAATATGGGACTATGTGAAAAGACCAAATCTACATTTGACTGGTGTACCTGAAAGTGATGGGGAGAATGGAACCAAGTTGGAAAACACTCTTCAGGATATTATCCAGGAGAACTTCCCTAACCTAGCAAGGCAGGCCAACATTCAAATTCAGAAAATACAGAGAACACCACAAAGATACTCCTCAAGAAGCGCAACCCAAAGACACATAATTGTCAGATTCATCAAGGTTGAAATGAAAGAAAAAATGTTAAGGGCAGCCAGAGAGAAAGGTC
>NW_016816374.1:42495-50271 GCF_001698545.2 Rhinopithecus bieti | reverse complement strand
GGAGAAAAGTTTTACAATCTACCCATCTGACAAAGGGCTAATATCCAGAATCTACAAAGAACATAAACAAATTTACAAGAAAAAAACAAACAACCCCATCAAAAAGTGGGCAAAGGATATGAACAGACACTTCTCAAAAGAAGACATTATGCAGCCAACAGACACATGAAAAAATGCTCATCATCACTGGTCATTAGAGAAATGCAAATCAAAACCACAGTGAGATCCCATCTCACACCAGTTAGAATGGCGATCATTAAAAAGTCAGGAAGCAACAGATGCTGCAGAAGATGTGGAGAAATAGGAACGCTTTTACACTGTTGGTGGGAGTGTAAACTAGTTCAACCATTGTGGAAGACAGTGTGGCGATTCCTCAAGGATCTAGAACTAGAAATACATTTGACCCAGCAATCCCATTACTGGGTATATACCCAAAGGATTATAAATTATACTACTATAAAGACACATGCACACGTACGTTTATTGCAGCACTATTCACAATAGCAAAGACTTGGAACCATGATAGACTGGATGAAGAAAATGTGGCATATATACACCATGGAATACTATGCAGCCATAAAACGGATGAGTTCATGTCCTTTGCAGGGACATGGATGAAGCTGGAAACCATCATTCTCAGCAAACTATCACAAGGACAGAAAACCAAACACTGCATGTTCTCACTTATAGGTGGGAAATGAACATGTATACCTATGTATCAAACCTGCACGTTGTGCACATGTAACCTAGAACTTAAAGTATAATAAAAAAAGAAAAGAAATTATACATTTGGATATACAAAATATTTTAAATTCATTTCATGTTTCTTTTTATATGATTACTATAATTTTTAAAATTACATAATGGTTATGTTTTATTTATATTGTATAGTGTTGTTATAGAGAAAGCATTTTCAGCATTTGCATGTTGTACCCACAGAAATATTTTTATGGTTAATCCACTGTCCTGAAAACAATCTCAGTAATTCAGTGTGTGAATGTATTTAAATATACATTTCCCAAGCTGACTCTCTTTACATATTTAAACCTCAGCTTTCAACTCAACAGCGATTCATGAAATTATTTCAGAATATGATAGAACAGACCTAGAGCTTTCCAATCAAACTTTCTGCAATGATGGTAATATTCTATATTTGTGCTATCCAACATGGTAGCCAATAGCCACATATGGCTAATGTAATATTATTTGGTTTTAATTAATTGAAATTGAAATAGTCACTTGTTTCCAGTATCTTTAATACTGGACAGCACAGACATTAAACTGAAAACACATTCTATGTAGTAAAGAAAGTATTGTTTCATACAATTTTTGTTTCTGTTTTATTTGTAGCTGTGCATATAGTAGAGAATATGTATATGTGTTTATTAAGTCACACTGTAAAATCAATTTTTTTGTTGTAGGTCTTAGATAAAATGTTTGAAATCCACTTCTTTTAAAATGCATTGTCCTCAGGTACATATATGTCCTCACTGTCCAATGCAGTGACAGCAAGCCACAGGAACAGGCCATGAATTCTTCCAGGCACAGATCATGCCTGCTATGGGCTTTGAATACTTGTAAGACATAACATTTACTATCATCAATAGAACATTTGCTGGTTTTTTTTTTTTTTCCATTTTAAAAGACAGAGGATAGAAACTTGACAAGACAATGTGACATCTTATATTCATTGTCAGCTTCATTTGGCCATTATTGGATCACTTTTACGTTTATATGGAATATAACTGCTATTATGAAACTAAATGTGAGTAATTTATTATACATATCCATGAAATTGAATAATTTCTTCTATAGTAGCAAAACAAATTAAATCAGATTAAGAATATACTGTAAGAAATTGTGTGCAAAGAAGCCACAGGAAGGTTCTCACTGCAGTCCTCTCATTATCCCACAGTCATGGAACTCTGGGAAGTATTCTTTTTCTGCATTGCTGCCTCTAGAATATTTCTCCTCCCAAATCCCTCAAAATTCCAGGCTTCTTTTAAAAGCATGACATTAGACTATGCTGCCTGCCATCATCCATGGGTAGTCATGTACTAGACTCAAGATCACCATCCTATATTTAAGAATTTTACACATGGTGTATTGTTGTTCCTTCTCAATTACTTCTGGACATTAATCTAGTTGTTCAACTTTCACATAAATCCGAGAACCAATTCTTTCTAATGGGTGTGTAGATATGTATTTGTATATTTATTTTTGATGTTTATGTACACATGCATACTAATATTATTCTAGGCTTAGTTCTAAACTCTGGATGGAATGTGCAACATAAATTACCAAAAATGACTCAAAACATACCTGACACTGACCTAAGCAAATCTGTAAATAACAGAATATTGTCATGCTACTTAAAATTTTAGAGAGCATTAAAGGTAGAGAGTAAAAGTTGTAATTTAATATTTAAAGCTAAAATAACACTTATACTAAAATTTAATAAACACATTATATGGAAATATAGATCCAAATTACTTATATTCCCCTCCAAAATAGAAAAAAGAGATTTTCTTTCAAATTGGCAATTCTTAACACCTTTGGTAACATTCACCTTAGATAAAATGTTGAGTGACAGCCCTGATCTCAAACACTGGTAGTGAGAGTAAAAACGGGTATTTTTTTGGAGAGTTATTTTGCAAAATCCACAATCTTGAAAGTGCATATCCCGTTTGACATATCAGTTTTGTTACTTATCCTATAAATAACTTGCATATTAAATTTTATCCCTACAGGTAAACTAGCACAGTCAGTGAAGAGTTATATACAAAGATGCTGTTGAACTATTATTCATAAATGTAAAACAAGAGGAACTTGATTTCCATCTTGAAATGCATGACTAGTGACATGAATTAAGATATATATATACACATATATAAATATGTTTTATGCTATCTATTTTACCAAAATAAAATGATTATGAGAATATTATGAATTGTACACCAAAAAATTGATTACTTTAGATTAAATGGAAAGTTTCTTAGAAACACACAATCTACTAAAACTGTCTCTTCAAGAAATAGAAGATCTGCGTAGATACAAAACTGTGAGGATATTGAATCGGTAATAAAAATCCTTCCAACAAAGTAAACTCCAAGACCAGAGGTCTTCACTGTTGAATTCTACTAAACATTTAATAAAGAGGAATTAACATCAATCTTTCTCAAACACCTACAAAAATTTGAAGAGGAGGGAATACTCACTAACTCATTCTAGAAGGCTAACATTGCCCTGATACCAAAACCAAAGACACTACAAGCAAAGAAAACTAAAGTTCAGTATCTCTTATGAACATTCATGCAGAAATCCTTAACAAAACACTGGCATACTGAATTCAGCAACATAGCCAAGGGATTATACACTATGATCAAATGAAATTCATTTCCAGAATGAATTAATGAATGGTCATTCAACATACAAAAATCAATCAATTTAATATACCACAGTAATAGAATGCAGGAACACACACACACACACACACACACACACACACACACACACACAAACGATCTCATCTAATGCATAGAAAACTTTTGACAAAATTCAGGTCAGGTGTGGTGGTTCATGCCTGTAGTCCGAGCACTTTTTGGGAGGCTGAGGAGGGTGGATAGCTTAAACCCAGGATTTCAAGACTAGCCTGAGCAACATGGCAAAATCCCGTTCCTACAAAAAATACAAAAATTAGCCTGGTGTGGTGGCACCCACCTGTAGTTCCGGCTACTCAGTAGAATCACTTGAGCCTGGGAGGTGGAGTTTGCAGTGAGCCAAGATGGTGCCACTGCACTCCAGCCCGAGGACAGAGTGAGACCCTGTCTCAAAAAAAAAAGAAAAAAGAAAAAAAGCAAAACAAAGCAAAGAAAAAAAAAGCACTTCACAGAATTCAACTCCCTTTTATGATTAAAAAAAAAAAATTCAATAAACTAGGAATAGAAGGAAACATCCAAACACGATAATGGCAATGTAGGATAAACTCACATGTAACATCATATATAAGGTATAAGACAGAAAGCTCTTCCTCTAAGATCAGAAACAAGACAAGGATGCCTGTATTTTTTCCACTTCTGTCCAATATAGTACTGGGTGCTCTAGGCAAAGGAGTTATGAAAAAAAGTAATAGAGGCATCCAAATTAGAAAGAAAAAATATTTTTTTCTTTTTATATGACATGCTATATACAGAAAACTTTAAGGATTCCACATAAAAACTTGTTAAAGCATTCAGCGCATGTTCATGAACAAAATCAACATGCAATATCGTACATTTTTATACACTGGCAATGAACAATTTGAGTAGGAAATTAAGAAAACAATTCAGTCAGATAAAGTCAATATTTGCATAAACCTACATATGTTACACAATATGCTTGGCTTAACTAATAAAGTAATCTAACCAGTATTTCAAATACTATCAAGTATAGATGCCCCTCAATTTGTAATGAGGCTTATGTCCCGGTAAAATGATCATAAGTTAAAAATATCCTAAGTTGACAATGCACTTTAAACTTACCATATTTTGTAAATATACAATGGGTTTACACAGCCATAACCCCCATCATAAGTCAAGGAGTGTCCTAAATGTGTATTGCTTTTGCACCATCATAAAGTTGAAAAATCATAAGGAGAAACATTATAACTCCAGGACCATCTGTACGCTCACAAATTAAAAGTACATATTTTCCATTCTCACTAATTTCAGTCCATTATAGACTCAGCATAGTTTTCTTTCCCCTAACTCACTCATTTAAAGTTTATTACGTTTTATTATCCCTTAACAAATAGAAATTGGGCATTCATTTGTAAAACAATTAAAAAGCCCTATATGAGTATTACAAGACCGTATATTATAGAACAGAATGAGAAATAGTTAACTATTTATGGCAAAAAATAATAACTGGTAAAGAGAACTACAGAAGCAATTATGTGTTTACTCAGTAGTTCATGTTTTAATTGAAGGAACATTTTAAACAATATATCTTAGAAGTATGCCATTAATTTGCCTAGATTTTTTTCTAGTGAAAACCTTTTTCTTGACAATGTCAATTTAATTTTGTTTCTAAACATTTTTTTCTTTTCATTTTACATTTATTTTTTATTGTTAATTAGTTATGGTGGAAGAGACAGTCAAATTCTTGTCACATATTATAATGAATAACATTATACTTAGCAACCTGATTGTCAGCAGTAAATCTTCAAATGAAATGCAGCAAATAATGATGATGAGAATAATATGCTTTCCAAAACATGGTAACTTTTTTTCACAACATATGTACATGCTATCTTTTTGTTTCCTATATTCCACTCTTCAGGGTAAGGTCAATTGTTTCAACAGGAAACAAAAATAATATAAAACCTTGGTTGTCTTGGGTGCCAGTTTGTGTTGTCATAGTAATAGAACAGAATCCTAGAACTCCTTGGCGTTGCGCTAAATACCTATAAACTTATGACAGTAAAGAGGATACTAGCCTATACGTAAAAGCCTCTCCGACATTAATGATAACTGCCTGATTTCATGTTGAATTACGTGGAGCATTTTTCCAGTTTGTCTCAATAGGACTATGAGGGTGTGTAAATGTAAGCAGGAATCAAAGGGTTCTATTTCTAAGCGACTGATGATTTCCATATAAAGCCTCAAGTTTAAAAAGGGCTCGGAAACCGCATTTTGCTATGTCATGGGTGTCATTCCTTTATGAAGACTAAGTTTACAAAAATTCACTTGGTAGGGCTGTCAATGGCTTCTTATGCTGACGGCTAATGACATACAATGGTTCGCGTTTTCGTATATTCCATTCAATTAACTATTGCAAGAAACATAGAGTTAAACTTCATTGGGCCCATTTTGTAAAGCTGAAGGAACCTGGGCTTAGGAAGGTTGTCTAACTTTGCCTAGAGCACACAGTTAGTAAGTGGACCAAATGGCCCGGCTGATCAGAAAATATAGTATATTCCCTGGCATTAGGTGATATCATGAGTAGTATGTCCACTAGATTGCCTAAATTGTGTTTGAATATCACAAAAAGGTCTTAGTAGCCAAGAGGCCTTAGACTACCAGATTAAATATAATTTTGATGGAAAACGAAAAGAACAGCAGCCATCGACCCATATTGAGGGGGCGTGGATGAGGGAACTTTCAAAAAGTTTTATGAAAACTAGAGAATTAGACAGATACAGAATAAATATGTTTTTATAAAGAAAGTGATGTTCTCGAACATAACGCTATATGCAAAATCCGAAGACACTTTGCTAAGTTGCTGGTATCAGCCTTTTAGTTCCTATTTCCTATAGAAAACTGAGGGTTCCTTGGAGTTCAATTTTAAACATGGTCAAAGCGAGTCTTTCTTAATTATTAACTGAAGAAAAATGTCTGCCCTTTAAAGATTTTTTTATGATAAGAGGAAAAAAAGTCAGAAGTCAGAAAGAGTCAAATCCAGACTATAAGGCAGATACCTAATGATTTCCTGTTGAAAGTCTCACAAAACTGCCCTTGTCTGATGAGAGGAATGAGCAGGTGCATTGTCATGGTGCAGAAGAACCATCTGGATAAGCTTACGTGAGCATTTTTTTGCTGAAGTTCTGGATAACTTACTCAAAACACTCTCTTAATAAGCAAATGTCATTGTTCTTTGGCCTTCCAGAAAGTCAACAAGCTAAATGCCTTGAGCATCCCAAAAAACTGTTGCCACGACCTTTGCTCTCATATTTTGCTTTAACTGGTCTACTTCCACCTCTTGCTTTAATTTACTTTGTATTCAAGATTTTGCTGGTAAAGCCATGTTTTACCTGTTACAATTATTTGGAGAAATGCTTCAGAATCTTGATCTCATTTGTTTAAAATTTCCATTGAAAGCTCTGATTTTGTTTGCAGCTGATCTGGGTGCGACAGTTTTGGCACACATCGAGTAAAAACTTTGTCAACTTTAACTTTTCAGTCACAATTCTATAAGTTAAACAAATTAAGATGTCTATAGTGTTGGCTATTGTTTTTGCCAGTAACTGTAGGTCCTATTCAATTAGGACTCAAACAGGATGAATTTTTACTCTCAAATTGATGTGCCTGCCACTGTGGACTTCATTTTCAACATCATCTTGTACATTCTTAAAATGAGTTACCCATTTGTAAACTGCTGATTTCTTTGGGTTATTGTTCCCTTAAACTTTCTGTAAAGCATTAATGATTTCACTATTTTTTTTTCCACTAAAGCTTCACTGTAAATTTGGTGTTTGCTCTTATTTCAATATTAGCAGAATTCATATTGCTTTCATAGAGTCTCTTCCAAACGATGTCTCAGCCTACTTAGCATCTCAAACTAGGTCCTATTTAGATATGTTATGTCAAGTTAGCATGAGTTTATTTTGGTGCAAAAAATATTTTGAAACCCATGAATAGATTTTTTCATAATATGCATTTTCATAAATGTTTTGAAGTACACTTGTCCTTACATAACACTGGATTTGACCTAAAGAGATAGAGCTCAGATACTGCACATTAATCACCTAAACTCTCATCCCTCAGAAAATTGCCAAAAGCCAGTTGACTCCATGCTCCATTGCCTCCAACTGCTAAGGAGATGTACTGTTAAGGAAAATCTCTGTATGGCTGGGATTTCATCAATTTGTGAACCATGGAAGCAAATTAGTTCCGTCAAGAAGTTTTGGTATAAGTATCTTCTCTGTGAACATTGTATTACATATGATCAAATAAATTTGAATAAAGTTTTGTTTCTCTAATATCATACTACCCTACAAAATCTATAAAATCACTGAAG
>NW_016816374.1:36577-39590 GCF_001698545.2 Rhinopithecus bieti | reverse complement strand
CTTTTCACAAAAGCGTAAAGAGTAGTCAGAGTCAAAGGTTTATCAGTATTTGCAACCCTTTTTGAAATACTGACATATTTTAAAAAGATTTAAGAGCCAATTCTTCTGAAGTTTCAGAATTTCTGAAAAATTATCTAACTGAATTAG
This sequence comes from Rhinopithecus bieti, assembly GCF_001698545.2. NCBI lineage: Eukaryota > Metazoa > Chordata > Mammalia > Primates > Cercopithecidae > Rhinopithecus > Rhinopithecus bieti. The sequence continues at coordinate 39,443 of NW_016816374.1, read as the reverse complement.
TAAATTCAATAGTTCATGCTTAAATCCTGACATTTAGAAAAGGATCATTGAAGGGTATTTTAAATTTGAAAAGTTTCTAATGAAAAAAATATTGAAATACTTTACAATAAACTCTTGTATCTGTGATTATGTAACCGCTATATCTGAGATTCTTATGTCTTACATGAGAAAAACCAACAAACTGCCAAATCACATTTTCATTTGACTGTAAATAACTTGCCACAACATACACAAATTCTTTTGATTGAGCAAGCAGGACAGATAGAGAGACAGACAGACAGACATGCACACACACACACACACACACACACACACAGAGAAAGAGAGAAGTTTAATTTTCTTAATAAAATGCTAAACCTATCTTAGTAGCTCAAAATTAAAAGATAAAGACTTTCTCTAGAATATAATGGGTGGATTCATCAGCCACTAGAACCTTCTTCCTAAAGAAACACAAATTTATATTCAATAGAGCATCTATAGCCTTCACTTCCAGCAAGAATTAATTATCTAATATATAATCCAAAATTACAAGTGACAGTTGGACCTTGTGGCAAACAATTAAGTTACAGGAATGTCTTTCCTTCAGCATGACAGAGTATAGGCAGTTTCAAATTTACTTTTCTTCAAGCAAGTAAATCTTCCTTGTTCTCATATTTTTTTGTACTCTTATTATTGCAATACTAAGTAACTTTAAAATATATTGGGAGGAACTTTATTTTGAAAATGCATTTCTTCTTCTATTCTTCTGTTGTTGACTGGACACCTGCAGTTGTATGCCAGGTGTTGGTCTGGAGGCCAAGGCCAGGCTAGCAATCAGAGGACAGATCATCTTATGTAAAGGCAGAAAATGCTGTATGTGACATCACTTGTAGATCTATTTACACAAATGAATTCATTTCTAGACAATCATGTGAGTACAACCTGGGGATAGAATTAATACTCATCTTGATTTTGGTATCAAGAGTCAGAAAGAAAAGGTCTAGTGCTCACAAACCCTCTAGGGTAATGCCATCACGAACCATCAGAGCATAGGCTACCTGGGAAAGCTAAAATCATAAAAGAAAAGAAAAATGTCCAAAGGACCATGAGAGCATCCAGGAATACCAAATATACGATCTCCACAATGCCTCAAGGTCTTGCTTTTAAAAATCAATCCTGTCACCTAAAAGAACATGAACCACTTTACAGCAAACAACGATTATTTTCAAAGACCAATGACACCTGATCGGTTTTGCTTCTACAAGTATGGCAGTCAATATTGGTGATGGCAAAAAGCCAAAAAGATCCAAATTCAGTTTCAACCAAGATATTGATAGCACTCTACCCAGTTTTTTTTTTTCATTGAAATAAGCTAGAATAGAGAGCGGACAAAAGAAGTTCCAAATCCCCCATATGCCCATATCATATTTGGAAGTTGTCAAGAGAGGTCTATATAATCATCTGGCATTTTTGGCTTTTGCAAATCAAATTAAGAAGGGAACAGTGAGGAGAAAGAAAACACAGAAAAGCAAAATTTACATTAGATAATATCTCAGCTGTTTCTATAGTACTATGGTCAATAAGTTTCTTTCAATGTCAAAGACTTGGACAAGATGGCTAAGTAGACACAGCCAGGAAGAACTTCTCTCACCAAGACAGATCAGAATATTGAGGAATATGGCATGCTTCAAGCAGACTGTCTGAAAGAATGCACTGAGAGAAGTTGAAGAGAGGGCCCAGATGTTAAGACTGAAGGAGGAGGAAGCTGGAAACCATGCATCTGATTGCTGAGTGCCAGGATGCGTTCCAGGCCCTGAACAGCTCCTGAGGAAAGGGGTGGGTCTGACATGTGTAAGCTGCTAGACCTGGAGAGAGAAGGGCTGTCTTTTCCATAGGACCAGGGCAAATCTGATCTACATGCCCCACTGACCTCCAGCCCCTCCCAGAGTTCCTGCCAGGCCATGCCTACACCCAGTGCAGCCTCAGCTACCCTACAAAAAGGTTTTCTGCCAGCATCTACCATCATAGCACTTTAACCATATCCTCCTGTCACCCCGCTGGAGCACTTTTGCTGACAACCTCCGACCAGAAGGCATTTGTCTGCAATCTCACCACTGTCCCTATGGGTCACAATCAGCTGCGGCACCACCACTGTCCCACCAAAGTACTTTCTGCCCATGGCATCCCCTGCTAGAAGGGTTCCCACCCACAGTGCCCCTGTCAGAGCACCTCCTACCAATAGTGCCCATGCTGTGCCCACTGTAGCATTTCCAGCCCATGGCCCCCTACTTCTCCAAGTACTTCCTTCTGGTGTCACCCTTGCTGGAGTGCATCCCACCTGTAGCACCCTGCCACCCCTGTCACACCATGTCCCAGCCCGAGTGCATCCCACCCATGGCATCCCTGCTGGAGAGCCTCTCACCTGTGGCACCCCCAAGTCCCCCACCAGAGTACTTCTTACCCATAGTGCTGCCACCACCCCCACTGGAGCATTTACACCCACCGTGCCCCCACCATTCCCTATGGAGTGCTGTTGCCAATAATCTGGTAGTGCCTCAGCTCCTCCATCCCAGTTGGGGCTTAACCTCAAGGGAACAGTGGACAAAGCCATGGACCCAGTACCAGCCACTCTGTGGATAGAGCACATAGCCCAGCAATGTGAAATTAAGCACTGGCCCTCTGAAAGCATCCAGAAACTAAGTCATTCAACTATACACAACTTGCACCACAGTCACACCTTCAAGGACAATAATGACCATAAAAATATAAAGCCCATCCAAATGATAGTAATTTCAAATGATAAAGGAACATCAGCCCTCACAGATGGAAAGAACCAGCACAGAACTCTGGAAACTCTAAAAGTCACAGTATCTTTTTGCCTCCAAAA
>NW_016816374.1:23889-33532 GCF_001698545.2 Rhinopithecus bieti | reverse complement strand
AAAAAAAAAAATGAAAAATAGATATACCATGTGATCCAGTAATCCCACCGCTGAGTATATACTCCAAAGAGAGGAAATCAATATATCAAAGAGATAGCTATACCCCCATGTTTGTTGCAGCACTGTTCACAATATTTAAGATTTGGAAGCAACCTAAGTGTACATCAACAGATGAATACATAAAGAAAACGTGTACATATACACAATGGAGTACGATTTAGCCATAAAAAAGAATGAGATCCTGCCATTTGTAATAACATATATACAACTGGAGATCGTTATGTTAAGTGAAATAAGCCAGGCACAGAAAGACAAACATTGCATTTTCTTACTTATTTGTGGATCTAGAAATCAAAACAATTGAATTTATGGTGATAGAGAATAGAAGAATGGTTACCAGAGGCTGGGAACGGTAGTGGGGGGTTGGTGGGAGGTAGGAATGGTTAATTGGTACAATAAAATAGAAGAAATGAATAAGACCTACTATCTGATAGTACAACAGGGTGACTATAGATAATAATAACTTAATTGTACAGTTTAAAATAACTAAAAGATTGCAATTGGATTGTTTGTAACACAAATAATAGATGCTTGGGAGAAAGGATATCCCATTCTCCATGATGTATTTCTTATTGCATGCACGCCTTTATCAAAACATCTCATATACCCCACAAATACATACAACTACTATGTACCCACAAAAATTTTAATTGTCACTGACAGTCCTAGTAGTTGGTATATTTTCCTTAATTTTAGAGTTTTAACTAGTCTTTCGTAAAAGGCAGCAAGTCATTCAGAATTGGCATAATTAGTTTTGATAAAACATAGTCAATTTCAATTTCCTGTTCTATAGAAAGCAGTGAGTTCTACTACTTCTGAGAAGAAACACATAAGAAACCACAAACAGTGAAACATCATTGAATTCGGAATGTTTATAACTACCACAAAGCCCCTGGTCTGTGAATCAAACTCTTAAAGTTATTGGAATAGACTTACAAAAATTTAAATAATGATTGAAATATTGTAACAACTGATCTTTTCTTATATGTTGGCAAATATTCAGTTGTTTGAGCTCCACTGTCAAATAACTTTTGCCAGTCCAGACACCACAGCCCCTCACCCAGAACTCTTGGAACCTCCCAGCAATTTAGCAGCTACTCAAGTGTTAACACATAAAAGATCAGGATGCCTCAGGACCTAGATCAGGTATCCTTTCTGGTTGGTCAGTGTTGGGATAGAGGTTTGTTAATTATTTTGAATATTACCACTATATCTAAATATGAATATCATGTAGCTCCTTCTTCCCAGGAATTCACATCTGGTGGTGGAAATTGGTATCCATAAATCATCTCAATCAAGGTATGCTTTGATATATCTAAAGTTTAATCATAGCATTGGGGAGCCTGATGGAAGGAAATATTAATCCCAACATATAAGAAAAGATCAGTTGTTACAATATTTCAATAAGCAAAGCACAATTAGTTGAATGTCAGCTTTGTTCATAACTACTGTGTTTATTAAGGCTTTCCAAATTATAGGTCTTTATTAAATGATTATTATATAATCAAGAACAGAATTGAAAATGAACACAAAATTTTTAAAAAGTATCTGATACATACACACATGTGTGTACACATGCATGCACACATACATGGAGAGAGTTCTTTAACCAGCAAAAGCAGGAAAATTCTCATGTGTGTGAAATTTTTATAATCTAGTTTTCTTTATATCACTTCAGATTAGTTAGCAGCTGTTCAGAAGCAATTGTATTTATACTGTTTAATCTATAGTTTAAGTCTTCCAATAGTAATATCAATAAAAATTAGAGCTAAGCTCCCTTTTACAGGCTGTTTTTTTCCAAAGCATAATGGGACAATTAATTTAACTCTAAGGCACAGCCCTGGGAAGAGCTAATGTGATCACGTCTTGTAAATATTTTTCAAAATTATGAATCCTGTAAAACGGTTTGTATAGCCAGAAACATTAACCTAATTCATCCTCACTTAACAATGTATCCTGAGCTGCATTTAACTTCACCAAATACATTCTAAATTCTTTCAAACCAACATGTTAATAGTCCATATCTGAATAGTAAAAATGTGTATTGAAATATTGTGGTGTCACAAAAGCTGCTACAACAACAACAGAAAAGATTACAGAAAGGAAAGGCTTGCCAAATCTAATTATTTAATTTTTCGTAAGTCTATTCCAATAACTTTAAGAGTTTGATTCACAGACCAGGGGCTTTGTGGTAGTTATAAACATTCCGAATTCAATGATGTTTCACTGTTTGTGGTTTCTTATGTGTTTCTTCTCAGAAGTAGTAGAACTCACTGCTTTCTATAGAACAGGAAATTGAAATTGACTATGTTTTATCGAAACTAATTACGCCAATTCTGAATGACTTGCTGCCTTTTATGAAAGACTAGTTAAAACTCTAAAATCAAGGAAAATATACCAACTACTAGGACTGTCAGTGACAATTAAAATGAAAACTAAAATTTAAATTTCTTTAAATCAATTCACTTCTTATGGATTACCTAAAAAATAGTAAAATATGTTACTTTACTGAAATATTTGGACTAGAGACATTATAGCTCAAATCTACCTATCAAATGAGGACTTATTAATGGGGTTTGTAAATCCAAACATCTCAAAAACAAGGGGCAGATTTCAGAAGATGCTAACAATTTTTGCTGTGTTGGCATTTGAGGTTAAGCACACTGGAAGCAGGGAGTAGGGATGGGCAGCTGTTTCCTCCTACATAAATTCTATTACAGTGGTAATAATGGGATCATTGTGGTTGGCACTCTGAAATTTCCCTTCTGCTTTTTAATAGCATAGGCATCCAGTATGCTCTCTGCACTTTCTTCTTTGCAGCAGCTCTCTATCACTTCTATACCAGATATAAACCCTTCCCTCAAACACTTTGTTGAGATAAGCAGGGATGAGAGGCTAGTACATCCAAGGAGCAGTAGACACCACTACATATGTAAGTGTAGAAAGAATATGTGTATATGTATATGCTTTCTACACTTCTAAAGTTGTATCCACTTACCTACATTATCAGAATTTCCTCAACAGTATCCAACTACCATAGGGAATTTAATTTTCTCTCAAATAGGACAACTTATTCCTTTGATGAATCACAATCCCTCAGTACTAGCTATTACTCTTCTATCACTTCTTACTCCTCTCCCTTCAAAAAGTAACAGGAACACCTCTCCCTCCTATTCTCATGTAAGTAGTTCTGTTCAGGGACCATTGGGGAAATCTGCATAAATAAATACTTTATTGCAGACAAGGGAAGATAAAGGAAAAAAATTCCACATATATCAAACCTTCACTTTATTTTTCCATATATCAAGTAAATGCATGTGAATGTTTTTATGTATCCAGTCCCTGTAAATAAACATTCTCCCTTAAAAATGTCATTGGGTTGATACACGGGTATAACTATTTGAAAGTATTTTCACATTTTAAATGTAAATACCCTTAATTAAATATTTCATTTATAGAAATTGTTCCACAAATAATTTTGAAGAAATGGCCCAAGATAATACAGCACTAGACATAAAACGTATGCATCAAAGAATCTGATTATTTAGAAAAGCTAATGACTGAAATGTAAAACTAAATTTTCTTCAATGATCATTTAATAGAAAGAGGAAATACAAATTGCATTTCCTATTTTGTCTCATCATATTTCCATCCTAGTGTAGTAAAGGAAAATGACTAATATTTTATTAATGGATTTTATTTATACCTTTCAATATACCACGTTCCAAGGGCGCCACATTAATCAGGTACAGAATTTACTTATAAAGGGGTATACGGGTAATTTGTTGGATTTCCCCAACCTATCGAAGATCTGCAGTTACCTATAAAAGAATAGTTCAAAAATAAGATTATGTAGTATCACATAAAATATTTTTTCTATGCTTTAGTACATTACACTACATGAAATTACTGTAACAAGTTAAAGCATAGAACAAACTGAAATTTAATCTAAATACTCCCAATAAAATTATTCACTTTTTTAAAAAACAGCAAGACAAAAATTCTACATCCAGTAGAAGAGAAATCTAAGAACAAAACTATTTAAAAATGGAACAAAGGAAATTACTCTTACAAAACAAATAATGCTTATATTATGTTACTACTTATATCAAGATCATTGATGCTTAGAAAGTCTGAATAGCTCTCATCGACCATGCACAATTGTCTTTAGGCAGTTTGATATACAAAAGAGATGAACCGTTTCAATAAATTTCTACATCAGTATTAATAAAACAAACAAAAAATATTTAAGCAGCATTTGACCACACCTTGGCTAAACCCAACTTTCAGTTTCCTGAGTGCTTATATCTTCCTACTCCCCACTGCTCAGGGAAACACTAATCTACTTTGTGTCTCTACATATGAGCCTATTATGAACAATTATTAGTAATGAAATTAAACAGTATGATGTGGACTTTTATCACTGACTTTTTTATTTAGCATACTTTTGAAAACTTTTTCATACTCTTAATGGATGAGAAATTACATATATTTATAATTATAACATGATGTTTTGGTATATGTATACATTGTGAAATGGCTAAATCAAACTAATTAATCTATGCATTATCTCACATAGTTATTATTTTTGTGGTGAACAAAAAAAATCTATTCTCTCAGCTCTTTTCAAGAATACGTTGTTATAATTATCGTAACCATGTTGTACACTAGATCTAATAATTCTCTTCAACTTATTTCTTCTATCTAACTGAAATTTTGTGTCCTTTGATTTACATCTCTCCAACAACTCCCCTCATCAGCCCCTGATAACCACCATTCTACTCTCCACTTCCATGAACTGAACTTTTTTAGATTCCACATATAATTGAGATCATGCAGTATTTGGTTTTCTGTGCCTGGCTTACTTCACTCAACATAATGGCCTCCAGGTTCATCCATGTCACAAATGACAGGATTTCCTTCTGTCTTAAGACTGAATAGTATTTCACTGTGTATTTATCACATTTTCTTTATCCATTCATTTGTTGATGGACACAGGTTCAGTCCATATCTTGGCTATTGTGAATAATGCCGCAATGAACATGAAAGCGCAGATAATTTTTTGACATAGAGATTTCAACTCTTTTCAATATATACCCAGCAGTGGAATTACAGAATCATATGATAGTTATGTTTTTAATTTTTGGAAGAAACTTCATAATGTTTATCGTAATGGCTGTACGAATTTACACTCTCACCAACTGTTTAAAAGAGTTTTCCTTTATCCACATACAGAAATAAGGATGCTTTTGATGCATGAAACTTGAAATCAGAAGATTAGAGGAATAAAAGGACCAGATAAGTAACAATCAAGGTTTGATTATCACTTGATAATCCAATGTTAAGGAATTAATGTCAAGGAAACAAGAAATGTAGAATAATATAAAATAAAGGGTGAATAGCATTAAGAAGGTAGGTCAACAGTATCAAACTTCACATGTTACTGGTCTTGAGTTCACAGAGGTCACAGCAAAGGAAACAATCAATGAAATAAAAGGCAACCTGAGGAATGGGCAAAATATTTGCAAATTACATAGGTGATATGAGGATAATAGTTAAAATGTATTAGTCTATTTTCATGCTGCTGATAAAGACACACCCAAGACTGGGTAATTTATAAAGAAAAATCTTTTTAATGGACACACACTTCCATGTGGCTGGGGAGGCCTCACTATCATGGTGAAAAGTAACAGATACGTCTTACATGGTGGTAAGCCAGAGAGAACATATGCAGGGGAACTTCCCTTTATAAAACCATCAGATCTCATGAGACTTATTCATTATCATGAGGACAGTGTGGGAAAAACCAGCCCACACGATTCAATTACCTCCCACCAGGTCCCACCCATGACCATGGGAATTATGGGAGCTACAATTCAAGATGAGATCTGGGTGGGGACACAGCCAAACCATATCATAAAATATAAGGAAAACACAACTCAACAGAAAAAAAAGACATTAAAATCCAGATATCTCTATAAAAAAATGGGCAAAGGACTAGGTTTTGATTTTGAAGGTAAGAGATAGCACTGAAAAATTTCAGCCAGACGTGAAAAGATAAGAGTTTCCTTTAGAATATTAATTTCATTTACAATCTAGCAAAGAAAGAAGAGGAAAACCAAGGCACATATTTATCAGGGTTACCAAAAAGGCAAAGAGTAAACCCAGAGAATTTACAAACTTCTGTAGTCCCCTCTAAAACTGAATTCAGGCACCTATACTAGGTAGACATTTGAAGCTTCTTTTGAGGATCCTATTAAGCAAGTAACTATTTGTAGATAATTGTAGGAGTGAGTGGAAAATGTTATTTAAAGATTGGTTTAAATGAACCAAGTGAGGATGGAAGAGTATAATGCTTCATAAAAAAATAATGATATAGGCCAGGCACAGTGGCTCATGCCTGTAATCCAAGCACTTTGGGAGGCGAAGGTGGGTGGATAACTTGAGGCCAGGAGTTTGATTCCAGCCTGGCCAACATGGTGGAACCCCATCTCTACAAAAAATATAAAAAGTAGCTGGGTGTGGTGGCACATGCCTATAATCCCAGCTACTTGGGAGGCTGAGACACAAGATTCACTTGAACCCAGGAGGTGGANGTCAAAGATGTGCTCCATACCATCTACTACATTTTGTAGAATAAGTTTACCCTATGAGAAATCAGACAAATTTCAGGTCTATAGGAGTCATAGTTAAATGTTAAACAACCTCTGCTATCTTATTAATCTTGTGTCTGGTTAATAAAATGAGCTTGTAGAGAGGTGTTAGCCATTGACTTTTTCAATACACAAATAAATGCTTCTACCGAACACATAAAGACAAATGTCTGGTGAAAAGTCATTTATTTCTCATTACCCTCTCTAACTTACAGAATGTATATAGGCATTCTCATACACAGCAATTATATGCATGTCTACTTCCATGTAAAAGAAATATTGTCTTAAGAAAGTATTTTCTGATATACCAATTTCTTTAATGAACAGGAAGGAAAAGTAATTATCTTACTTTGTTCAGCATGCTGTAAAAAATTAATTTGAATGCTAGTATTCACAGACAAAAATATTGTTATGTTCATGATGTTTATGCTTCATATTAAAACATGTATTAAAGTTTTAAGTAAAAATAGTCAAATACATGGAAAATATTAACTTTTCTGCTAAGAAGTTGTACTATCAATTAAAAGACTAATGTCATACATTAGTTTACTGACTAATGATACTATTAATTAATACTGGGGAAAATATCAATGAGTTCATACCGTAATGACACATTCAAAAATAGGTTTGAAGGTGAGAGGATACTGCACAATTTCACCTGGTCCAACATGTAAATCAACAGGTCCACAAAACCATTCTCCTTCTATAGTAACTTGAAATGTACATTTATCATTTGTTTGATTTTTCTAAAGCATGAAAAAGGTACAAAAATATTAGAGGGATGATATTGATGAAATTGAATTACATATGAATTCTTGGTGTTTTTTATAACATTATATATTGTATTTTAATTGTATTTCCTAGGAATCACCATTGGAAAGTCATATTTGTTAAGAATAAATATCAAAAATGTAAACATAAGGCATAATGATGACTATATGTTCTTTCTATGTCACATAAAAGCATTGCCTAATTGATCTATCAAAGGATTATTTAATATCTAAAGAAATTTCCCTTTGTCTCACTTACTAATTGCCAGTAAAATGATAAAATGGCCTTAGAGGACACACTTTACTCCTAATTCGAGGTAATAACAGGTATTCTAACTGGTAGATTGCTCACATAGCAAAGATTATATATCTCATCAGAACAAAATTTTGTGCTTCTGATTGACTTTTGTCATGTCTTTAATAATTAGACAAACAAATAAACCAAAAAAGGCAATTTATCCCTCTAAAAAGCCAAACTTCTTTACAATTACCTTACCTTCTTTTACACTATATTGTCACTCTGGCTAATAAGTAGCCAAGCTACAGCCAATCGTTGTTCTCAGTGCCTATGAACCCATCTTAACCAAGTATTAGATCACAACAGAAATTAGAGTAGAGTGGCCTGAGAGTCCATAACTCTGCTTTGTGAAGCAAGAAGGAATTTAATGATACATTAAGGACATTGGAGTTAATTGTTTTAAGCAAAAAGATCCAGCAGAAGTGATTGATGAGATGAGTAACAGAGTAACATTTATATTTAGGAAGACATTCTGACATAAATATGAAGAAATAATTGACAGCAGATAAGACAATCAGAAATCTGTAACAGTTCAAGATGAGACATCTGGAGGACTTTGACACAGTGGCAATATGAATAAAGAAAGGTACCAAAAAAGTTTATACATACTACTGGAATATTCTGAGTAAGGGCTTCAAATGCTGGTGTTTCAAACTCAAATGTGGCCTCTGGTTGTTCTTCATTCACAATACCTTCAACATAATAGGCACGCACATCATACCTTGATTTCAATAAAATTTTACAAGGGTAGCGTCCAGGATGGAGAGGAAGAAATTGCAAAGGAAGTGGTACAGATCCATCTGAAGCTATCAAAATAATTTTAAAACAGTTCATTTAAAATCATATAAAACCTAAAATTCATCTTGGTAAGCAATATTTAATATTATTATATTAAATTGTACTGCATAACCTAAAATAGGTTTCACTGGGATAACACACTACCTCTAAGTCTCCAGGGCTTACCATGCAAGCTTATTTATCAATTAGAGTATACATACTGCACTGGTCAGAGAACAGTCTGCTCCTCAAAGTCACTCAGGACTCCCTACTGTGAAAGATACTACCATCTTGCAGTTGTACCATAACAAACATCTCTGTTCTTTGGCTGAGAGGTCAGGGGAAAAGGAATGGCTGGAAGTTTGCTCAAGGACGTTTCAGTTTTCAGCTCAAAATCAATATGCACATTACATTTAACTGGCAAGACCCAGCTATGTGACTCTACCTAATTGAAAGGGGGCTGAGATATAAGGAAATATATGCAATATTAGATGGGCTTTACTGTCTGCCACATTTCTACGACTTAGAGGTGCTCTGTCTCACAGCAATCAAAATAATTTGCAACTTGGCTAGCAGATAGAAATAATTTTTTCATAGTTAATAACCAATGGAACCAGAAACGGGCATGTGCAATTAACACTTCTCATAACACCCTGTTATAATATTTATCTTAAGTTAATAGCTAATTTTACTTCCTATGCTAGGTGAGCTATCTAGTCTCATTCTTTCCTTTCGGGCAACACCACTTTTTCTCTGAAGGTCACCATTTTCTTAGCTTCCATAAAGTGAGAAAATAGTTGTAAAAATTTGGCAACCCAAAAGTAGAATGCAGTATAAGAACATAATACAAATTTCATGGTTAATGCCAAAATATTTAAATAGTCAACGAACAACAAATGATTTTAAAAACGTCTGACGCTTAATTCTGTGGAAGGAAGTTCTCTGAAACCAAGAAAACAAATCAAGCATATCAATCAATGGACCAGACACATATTATGACATTAAATGGCTATAATTTTAATTCTTTTGCAGTGAACACTTCAAATGTGAAAGGTGGCACGTTGTTTTCAAATACAATGAAATTT
>NW_016816374.1:19908-23091 GCF_001698545.2 Rhinopithecus bieti | reverse complement strand
ATTATTTGTTGTTTTAATAACAGGCATAAAGAGAACTTATTTTTTTTTCTTGGATGAAGAGAATGAAGTAAAAATATTTAGAATATGTAATTTAAATAGAATTCTATTAGTTTAGATTTATTTTATTTAAATGAGAATTAAACTGTTCAGAAAATTTTGAGAATTGCAGAATATCTATTGTTTTCATCAAAGATAAAAAACTTCTAGCTCTTTAATGCTACACAATCATTGCAACGCACAAGTTCAAGTATAAAATTTCTGTCGAAAGCTTTATGTTATACATTTCTGTTTCCAAAAAGATGTTCATTTACTAATGATTGCTGAGTCTGAAAGTTAAAGCCAAAGACATTCTTAAGTGTACATTTTCCAACTCATGAAATGTTTATGAGCAAGGACCTTGAGGACTACACAATGTCAGCCCCCTCTCCCTTACAAATCCAAAAGGAAACCCATTATAATAGTGGAATTTGTGGAAATTATAGTTTTAATTTTGATGATGTATTTATAAATCAATATCTGTTTCATTTTTAAATATCCAAAATAATTTTATTAAGTTGTATCAGAAACATAAGTAGGGGTGATATATATTATAAATAAGAGATTTAAAAACTTCTGGGTTAAGATATTTATTTGACAGTATTTGGGTCCCTGTCAGATGTAAACTAGCAGAGGTAGAAACCATTTTGATCTTCAGAAATTTGGAAATTTTACTGGACACATTGTGCCGTCATATCATAATGGGACATGTTTTCATAAACCTATTTCCAATTCTGGACTGTAGCAAATGCTGTCCATGCCTTGACATGTCCCCTTTAAGTATGCCTTAAAGGACATGGATTTATCGATACCTGTGACTTCCTCCTTAGAAAGTTCTCTCTAAACAAAGAATGGTACTCAGTTCTCACATAGATAATCCAGAAGGGGTAGTAAAAGCCTGCAGGAGCAGTACCAAACCAAAAATTGATCAAAATTGGTAAATAACAAAGAATAAAAAAACCTGTTTTCTTGCCCGTTGGTTAGAAGAACTCTGAGGTGAATTTGACACCAGCTTCCAGAGGCCCCCAGTGGGACTGAGCCCCAGTTGCCTGCAATGATAACCTGTTAATTAAAACCCCCGGAATTGGTTTCTTCTCTTTGCAGTCTCCCACTCCCCTACCTATGCTTTGAGATCACCTCTCAAACTACTTGCTCTCAAGACCAGATCTCAGGGTCTGCTGTTGGAATTACCCAGCTTAACACATGCCCCAAATCCTAGGATACAGAGGTTCCTGTCCTGGTCTCATGCTTTCTAGGGCCTTACTCTGATCCTCCTCCGGCATTGCCTCTCTGCACATGCAAGAAATACATGGGCCCAATGGGGCAGATCTATATGGATCCCAGCCCTACCCATGGTTCAAGTTCATGAGACATTATAATTCACAATCCATAGTTCCTTGATCCTGTTTACAGTGCTTTCACGAGACTCTTCCCTAGGTCAGTCCTCCTGGTAGAGGACTCCTAGACCTGTGCAGTAACTAAGAAGTCATTATTAGGAGGGTATGGACCAAGAGTAAGTGTGTGGGCTGACATATTCACATGTTTAAACATAAGAACCATTAGAGTGCATGTTAGAGTTGAAAGACAGAAAAGAATGGTGTGGGCACCTGAATAGCACCCAGCTACCCTGTGCTGTCATTTTCTAGTGCAAAACTCTGAGGAGTCCAAAAATTCTAAATTCAAACTTGGTCTTCAAGGTTCTTATAAAGTTAGATTTGTTAAAATGCATTTTACATAGAATAATAGAATGTATTCTGTTTTGAAATGTGTTAGTTTGATTTATAAGTTTTTAAAATTTAGACATATGTTATGTGGGCTTCCATTTGAACTCTTGACTTGGGCATAACAAATGTTAGGGACTATCTGGATCTGTCCCTTCCATCCCTACTCAACTCAGATGTAGTTAACCTGTATCTTTTCTTTACACGTGTGGCAACTGTCAGGATTCTATATTTAAAGATAACTGAATATATGTAAATTTACTGAAAAATTACAATTACTGAAGAAAATAAAGAAACATAAAGAAAGAGTTTCTTGAAGTAAAGACTACATCATTTCATTTAACTTTGGTTATTGTAAGAAATCAGTGCTATCTACAGTTTTCAAATAACCCATAAAATATACTATGTTCAGATCCTAGAATAGGTCATAGTTGGAACAAAAAATCAATACCATTGTTTTGTTCAGCTACAACTGCATAACAAACTACCCAAAAACTTAGTGATTTAAAGCAACAACCATTCATTTGCTCATAATTCTGTGGCCTGAGCTCATTTGGGACAGCTTATCATCTCCACATGGTACTACCTGGATATTTTGACCTGTATATATCCTGGGTATTGACTGTGGCCTTTGGATCTCAGCTGGGAATTCTGTCCTTGAGCACTCTAATCCTATATGAGATGAGCCCAATCGTTTTTCATAGAGTACATAAGAATTACCAGCAGCAAAAAAGAGATTAATGTAAAAGAAGCTATCAAATGTCTGCCTCTTTCCCATTCCTAAATGATCCTTTGTCCAAAGCAAGTCACGTGGCCACAACCAGGTCAATGAGGAAAGGGAGACTATACAAAACCTGTGTATAGGCAGATATGATCAACTTGGGCTTTTACTGTAATAATCTACAATGCACTAACTGCAGAGAAAGATACATGTGTAAAACTTGTGACCTGAAAAAGATAAAATCAACTGAGAGTTAAAAACCCTCTTTTTTCAGTTTTGGTTCCAATTCTACATTGTGAGACCTTAAGCAAACAACTTAACGTTTTTTACAAACTCAACTTTTTTTTTTTGTTTTTCTTTCATTTTTCAACCACAAGTTTATTTTCTAAATTTACTCCATATATTTTTAATACCAGAAAAGGGTTTATTTCCCCCCATGGATACAAGGTAGTCCCTCCCAGATATTTTTGGCATGTGATTTTAAAACTGAAAGCCATCTAAAAATAGTTGTGAAAGCTAAGATATAAGCATTATTTTAATATCCTCCAACTATTTAAGAACATCGATTTTTTAAACAATTTTTAACTTTATAATTTTTTAAATTTTAGCTTTTATTTTAGATACAGGGAGTTACATGTGTTGAATTTTTACATGGGTATATTGGACCCAGGTAGTGGGTATAGTACCTAGTAAGTAGTTAATCAA
>NW_016816374.1:10645-18748 GCF_001698545.2 Rhinopithecus bieti | reverse complement strand
AAAACCTATACTTACTATTGACAAATTCAATTTTAAAATATTGGTTAAAATTGATTTTATTATTTAAAAGAGGTTGGACTACTTTTCCTTTTCTATCACCAGGGAGATTTAAAATAATATAATACTTAGGGGGTAAAAGACAAAGAGTGATAGGAAGAGAGAGGGGAAAGGAAAAGGAAAGAAAGCAAGAAAAGAAGAAAAAAGGAGGATAAATCTAAAGGAGAGAGGAAGTAGGAATTGAGGAAGGAAAATGAAAAGTATTTGGAATGCTAAAAGAATGTCATATGACCCTTTTTACCTGACCAACCTCAAATGCCTGAGAGCACTGGACTTGCCTTCCCATGAAGTTTATAAGTATCTGCCACAAGGGCAGACTGGTATGCAGTTCCCTGAATGATTTTACTGAAAAGTTGTAAGTGCACATTCTCCCAGGTACCCTAAAGCACAGGGAAAGAAGGTCATAGACAGATACCAGAGTGCTGTAGTATGTAAATGGCAAGGATGGCCAATCATTACCAGCAAAGCCAAGCTAGCCTTAAGAGCTATTGGAACACTTATTAATTTTGTTGTTTAAGTCTAGTAGGGCTTTATTAACCTTCTGTCTGCTTGATCTGCCAATTACTGAGAGAGGTCTAATAAGATCTTCCACTGTCATTTTGAATTTTTTCATTTCTCTTTTTACATTAATTAATTTTGGCTTTATACATTTTGTTTAGGTATAAATAATTTCAAAGTTTCTTCTCTAAGTTGGACGTTTCCCTTTTTAAATTAAGTAATACATTTATTTACCACAAAGTCTACTTGTTTTAATATTAATATAGCTATGCCAGCTATTTTATGATTAGTAAATACCTGGTATAGGTTTTTGATATTTTACCAGGAAATTTTATAAACAGTATAAAGCTACATTTAAATATCACCTTTTATAGTTTAGTCTGTTCATATTTATTATAATTAATGATATATTTGTGTTTATTTTAACATTTCATTTTGTGCCACACTTTATCCCGTTTTATTTTGTTCTTTTCTATTCTTGAATTCTATTGAATTTATCAAGTTTTGTTTATTTTCATTTATGCCTCTACTGGTTTAGAAATTACACATTCTATACCTATACTTTTCATTGCCCCAAATATTCAACATCTATATTTCACATAAAAATATCTTACAGTAATTCAACCCTGGTCTCTAAAATGTAAGAACTTTACATGCCTATAATGGCAAATCCTTCCTTATAAAGTTGTTGTCTAGCAATTGAGCTCACTTTGTTTTGGTAACACCTGAATTATTTATTCTTATTATTATTTCTACAGTCAAATCCTCATGGGAGTTACCCACATTTACTGATTATTTTAGTAACCATTATTCTTAGATCCCAATTCTCTCTTCTGAATTCAATTTCCTTCACCAATAAGAGGGCTTATGCTTGTTCTTTTACCAAAATCTCTGAGTTTTAAATGGTCTCACGTTCATTGTTGAATTACAAATGTTTTTATTTCATCTTTACTCATGAGTGATAGTTCACAAGGATATAAAATTCTAGACTGGCAGTTAATTTTCATCAGCACTATAATGCTATTGTCTTTTGGTTTCTAATGTTACTGTTGGTAATTCTGCCTTCAGTATAACTTTTGTTCCTTTAAAAATAATCTGCCTTTTTTCTGTCATTGCTTTTTGGAATTTATCTTATCTTTGCTATTCTATGGTTTCACTATGACCTATCTATCTATGCGTAAATTTAGGTATTCTTCTATTGTCTTCTGGTATTGTAGACATTTTGTTTCTGCTTTTCCTTATTCTCATTTGCTCCTAGTAAGATAAGAAATGTATCTGATTTAGGTGGTCACTTGTAGAGGACCTCATTCCATATTTACTTTACAGCAATCTCTTAGTTCTAACTATGGAGGTAACTCAATATGCAGCCCTTGGGCCCATTTCCTGTATCAAACAAGCATCTACCTATTAAATGTGGGTGGGGTACTTGTTTGGTTGGTTTTTCATGCCCTGGCAGTTTTGTAATGATCTAAAGAAAATTTACATCTTAAAAAAAAATAACATATACATATGTAGGTATACATATAAAAAACAGGATATATATATATACATATATATATCTTCCTGTTAACAGGTTGAGTATTCCTTATCTGAAATGCCTGGGGCCAGAAGTATTTTAGCTTTCAGAATTTTTCAGATTTTGGAATACACGCATATGCATAATGAGATAACTTAGGGATAGGACCCAAGTCTAAACAGGAAATTCATTTATGCTTCATATACACATTATACACATAGCCTGAAGGTAATTTTACATGCTATTTTAAGAAATTTTGTTCATGAAACAAGTTTTGACTGCCTTTTGACTGTGACTTAATATGAGATCAAATGTGAAATTTTCCACCTGTGGCACCATGTTGGTGATCAAAATGTTTCTGATTTTGAGCATTTGGAGTTTTGGAGCATTCAAATTTTGGATTTCCATGTTGGTTACTCAACCTATAATCAATAATGTGAACCCTGAAAATCTGAGACAGGTCTCAGTTAATTCAGAAAGTTTATTTTGCCAAGGTTGAGGATGCACGCCTGTGATGTGACATGGTCTCAAGAGGTCCTGAAACATGTGCTCAAGGTGGTAGGGGCACAACTTGATTTTATACATTTTAGGGAGACATGAGACATCAATCAATATGTGTAAGATGTGCATTGGTTCAGTCTGAAAAGGTGGGTGAAGGTGGGACAACTCAAGGTGGGGAGGGGGCGTCTAGGTCACAGGTAGATAAGAGACAAATGGTTGTATTTTTCTGAGTTTCTGATTAGCCTCTCCAAAGGAGGCAATTAGATATGCACTTATCTCAGTGAGCAGAGGAGTTACTTTGAATAGAATGAGAGGCAGGTTTGCCTTAAGCAGTTCCCAGCTTGACTTTTCCCTTTAGCTTAGTGATTTTGGGACCTCACGATTTAGTTTCCTTTCACAATAAACTCTTGTCCCACCAATAATATTACAACCAGAAATATAACCCCAACCTCTTAGGCAACTGAACGGACCCCCTCTGGGCCAAGGGAAACCTGAAACATTGAATTACCAGCCATAATGGAAAGGGAGGTTGGACACGCTTTGCTATATCCTTTCCCTTTTGGAGTTTAGACATAACTGACCATCATTAAGATTAAAATAGGTATCATAAGACTGACGAAACAGACTCTTCGTGTCAATAAGATAACAAATTCCAAACTGACTCTGGTATAGCATCACATGGCAAATAACAAACCCTGAATGAAATAAAATCATTTTACCCCCAAATACATGTCTTTGACATATTTTGAAATGGCCCTGCAAAGCTGTCTTTTGTGGGAGCAATTTTGTATCTGTAGAGAATCTTCATTAATGCATCTAGGCCTTTCCTGATCTAGGAGAGATTAAGCATCTGATACCTTCTAAGGCCTGAAAAAAAGACATTTAGCATCTATTCTCTCTGATGCTTGCTATCTGGAGGCCTCATCTACATAACAAGAACCTTGGCTTCCACAACTCCATTTATCTTAACTTAAGCATTTCTTTCCAGGACTGCAAGTCTTTAGCTTAACTCTTTAACCCAATTGCCAATGAAAATACCTTTGAATCCTTCTATAACTGTAATAAGCCCTCCCTATCCTCACATTGAGATGTTTGGCTTTTCTAGGCCAAACCAATGTATACATTACGTGTACTGCCTTATGTCTTTCTCTGTAACTTGTCTCCCTAAAATGTATAAAACCAAACTGTAACTCGACTATCTCAGGCACTTTCTCAAGACCTCCTGAGATTGTTCTTCAGTCTATGATCACTTATACTGGCTCAGAATAAACCTCTTCAAATATTTCACAGAGTCTGGCTTTTTCATCAACAAAATGCACCACAACTCACTTAGACTCTTCCCATCTCTGCCACCACTACTACCAGATCTTCATGTGAGATTCTATACATTACTGACAGGGTGATGTCCCTCCACATAATCCCCTACAGTTGTGGTAATTTTTGGGAATTCCTCATAGGATACATGTAAATGACTGGCTGCTATTGAATTTTTGGATTTCCGTAGGCCTTCATGGGTCATTTAATGAAAATTCGAAGGGGACCTATCAAGGATTTCTAGCTTGATAGCATTTTAAACAGCAAGTTTTCTATAATTGTTTAAGAAGACAAAATTACCCAAAGAAAACAACTGACGTAAGATTTCACTTTCTAATTAACCCCTCCATACGGAAAGAAGCAAGGGATTGCTGACAGCAAATTAACTTTGTATTCTGCATTTTCATTTCTGAATACCATAAACATTCTCTAATTGTCCTGTATTAAATATAAAATCTGTTTTGAACAGAGTTTATTTTTAAGTTCTTGCAGACTGATTTACTAAGTGTGCAAATTAGTATGAATGAGCTGCTAGCAAGCCAATAATCAGCATGTTCTCTAGGACTTAAAATAATGGAAAAGACTACTGAAATTTCTGATTAAATGCCTCCCTAAATATATAATTGTAGAGCATATGTTTACCACTGAAGACCTAACAGAAAGAACAAGCAACTTTTTTAAAGTTCATTTTTTTTTTTTACTTGCCAGCTCTATGTCTATAAATATAAAGCAATGAAAGGCAAAGTGAGTCATTTATCAAACTGAAAATATATTAAAACTATAAGGACAAAGAATATATGCAGTCTTGGATATTACAATTATGTTGAATTCGTTATGTTACATTATTTGACTTAAAGTGTATTTTTTAAAAATAACATAGAACACAATCAAGTGTCATTGTAGTTTGGTGCATGCAGAGTAGGAGGAAAGAATTTGGATTGGGCAGAAAACCAAAATGTTAGTAGGACATATATTTGTAACTAAACAAAGTACACAGGACATATATTTGCAATTAAACAAAGTACAGACTCTGACTATGAGAAGATAGGTATGGGAGGGCAGCAGGAGAAAGGC
This sequence comes from Rhinopithecus bieti, assembly GCF_001698545.2. Classification (NCBI taxonomy): domain Eukaryota; kingdom Metazoa; phylum Chordata; class Mammalia; order Primates; family Cercopithecidae; genus Rhinopithecus; species Rhinopithecus bieti. The sequence goes on along the minus strand of NW_016816374.1, from coordinate 13,788 downwards.
ATATCTATCAAGTAACAGTTATCACAGGGTTTATCTAAAGTAAGAAGCAAGCTTAAAATAAGGCAAGTTGCACAGAGAAAAGAAGAAATGGGTAAGGCTGGTATAAAAGAAGCCAATTCCACAGTTAAAGACCCAGGATCCCAAGTTGAGGGAAAGATTCCTGTGTAAGGGGTCTAGGGCTATCCAGAATAATGATGGATGGCAGGAAGAGTGTACCAGTGCCCAGGGAGGGAGCTGGCAGAAACAAACTAGGCTTTTAAGAAATAAAGTAGAAACCTATGCCTGAGTGCTGGGGCAGACATGACAGAAATAAATGTATCGCAAAGATTGATCATGCTGAAACCACCTTTGCAAAAATTATAAATGAGAAAATAATGATAGTGAAAGAAATCTTATCTAACGGAGTCCATCTTGCTTCTAACCTTCAAGCCATCATTGTTTACTCCTGGGCATGAGCCAAAATAACTTTGGGAGGAACTTAGTTTATAGTTTAACTTTGAAACAAAGATAGTAACAGCTCTTTCCCCCAAACAAATCCCCTTCCCACCTGGGGACAAGACTGCCTTTACAGAACTAACACATTAGACAAAACATTAGAAATTATGGTTTAGCAGTCGACTCATGCAACCTGAGGCTACAAGAGTCTGAACCTCCCCAAATTGCTCCTGGGGATAACATCACTATTGTAAAGTCCAAGATGAGTGCTTGAGATATTTTGTAGACCCTGTATCCTGGATGGATCAGCTGCCACGAGCCAGATGATAAACTGGCTCATCTGGTCTTGTGGCCTCCACCCAGGAACCGACTTAGTGCAAGAGGATGGCTTTTACCCCCTGTGATTTCATCTCCGACCTGACCAATAAGCAGTCCCTACTTCTCCAGCCCCTACCTGACAGATTATCCTTAAAAACTCTGATCCTTGAATTCTTGGGGAGGCTGATTTGAGTAATAATAAAACTTAAGTCTCCCATACAGCCAGCTCTGCATAAATTAAACTCAATCTCTATTACAATTCCCCGGTTTTGATAAATTGGCTCTGTCTAGGCAGCAGGCAAGGAGAACCCATTGGGTGGTTACAATGTAAATGAGGAGGCAGGGCTAACAGATCCAGCATCAGACTGGTACTCACTAGACTGTAAGTATGACATGGGAGACTGGTGGTCAGCACAGATGGGCCTCTGGATCCCACTCCTGAGATAGAAACTGGCTCAGGACCTGGGATGGAACATATCAACAGGGATGGTAGGGGGAAGGGAAAGAAATCAGAAATTTTCTACATTTAATGCTACTGACAATGTAACTAGTAGAATTCTTTAAAATAACAATTGCTTCTCACAAGAGGGCATCAGCTGCGGGGGTCTGCCCGCAGACCCTGACCCAGATGACGGATGAATAAAACATACACTGATACACAGATATTCTATTTTGCCAGTCCTGCTGAGTGTCCAGCCGCCTGCACACCAAGAGAGGTTTGTCACTGCGGCCGGCCCTGAGCGGCTCACACTCCAGGCATTTATTTCGTATACAATTAACAACAGAAGCTCTGAGTCAACACACTTGTGGATAATTAACATGGTTAAGAGAGTAGTCCTCAGAATGATTAAAGCTCAGGTACCGTGGTCTAAAGTTAAATAACATTAGGGGGCAATATCTCTAGTTGACCTCCCCCGGAGAGGGCCATCTGGCTCAAAGGTTAGTTATTGGAGGTAGGGTAAACAGACTCAACTGGGGAAGCCTCTATTGTCCCTAGTATTTACCCTATGACCTAATGCTCTAAGGTAAGAACCAGCTGCCTTCAGCCTGTTCAATTATTACAGGCTATGTAACCTTTCGGCCTTCCGAAAGGTTTGTGACTACTCCCTATAACTTTCCCTAATATTTCCCTTTAATATTTCTGCCACCATTCTGATTGAATCCCACCAGACAACATTTCTGTGTGTGATACATTTTATGTGCTTCCTCCAATTCCTTTACTGCCACCACCTCCATCAACCTCAGCCACTTGTCTTTTCTCTAGGTTCGTCTGCTTGGGGGTGACCTATATCTTGCATCAGAAGCAATAGAGCCAACCCCTTGACTGCTGCTTTACAACCAAGCAGACCTGCCCCCATGCTCAGTTTCAGGCTCCTTTTGCCTTGGCAGAGCATGGTATTTGACACCTTAGCTAGAGAATGCTGCCTTAAATGCTAGGGCCATGGTGTAAAGTTTAGGAAACAGGAACAGGAGACAAGGAGGTAAACAGGCAGATAAAATTCCTTTTCTTTTCTCTCTCACATTGATTGCTCAAGGGTACTTTGCAGAGACACCTGCTGAGCAATCTGATGCATATACAGTCATGCATATCTGGTCAACCACTGGGTGCCTATATGATGGTCGTCCCGTAAGATTATAATGGAGACGAAGAATTCCTATTGCCTAGTGATGCCGTAATGTCCTGCTGCAATGCATATTATATGGTGATGCTGGTGTAAACAAACCTACTGAGCTGCCAGTGGTATAAAAGCTTAGCACATACAATTTTGTACAGTTCATAAAACTTTATGGTAATGAATTACCAGAATTTATTTGCCGTGGCAAATAATGACCAGACTGTGTTGCTGATTTATGTATTTATTATACTATACTTTTTCTTGTTATTTTAGGGTGTACTTCTACTTATTTTTTTTTTTCCAGTGGAAAATAACTTTTATTGAGACCCCACCAGCTGCAAAATCTGCTCCTGGCATTAAGCTCCTTCTTCCTTTGCAATTCGGTCTTTCTTGAGTGGTCCCATGAATGCTTTCTTCTCTTCCATGGTCTGGAAGCGGCCATGGCCAAACTTGGAGGTGGTGTCAATGAACTTAAGGTCAATCTTCTCCAGAGCCCGCCGCTTCGTCTGCACCAGCAAGGACTTGCGGAGGGTGAGCACCCGCTTCTTGGTTCCCACCACACAGCCTTTCAGCATGACAAAGTCATTGGTCACTTCACCATAGTGGACAAAGCCACCCAGAGGGTTGATGCTCTTGTCAGACAGGTCATAGTCAGTGGAGGCATTGTTCTTGATCAGCTTGCCGTCCTTGATAAGGTAGCCCTGGCCAATCTTATAGATCTTTTTATTGATCTCAGTGCGGTGATGGTAGCCTTTCTGCCCAGCACGTGCCACA
>NW_016816374.1:5536-7609 GCF_001698545.2 Rhinopithecus bieti | reverse complement strand
ATGGGGTATACAAAATTTTAAAAAATAAATTTAGTATAGCCTAAGTATACAGTGTTTATAAAGTCTACAGGAATGGACAGTAATCTTCTAGGACTTTGTATTCACTCACCACTCATTCACTGACTCACCTAGAGCAATTTCCAGTCCTATAAGTTCCATACATGGTAAGTGCCCTGTACAGGTATATCTTTTTTAAAATATTTTATACCCCATTTGTACTGTACCTTTTCTAGGTTTAGATATTTTTAGCTACACAAATACTTAGCATTGTGTTACAACTGCTTACAGTATTTGGTACATTAACTTGTTGTGCCGGTTTGTAGCCTCAGAGCAATAGGTTGTACCATACAGCCTAGATGATTAGCAGGCTATACCATGTAAGTTTGTGTAAGTACACTGTGATGTTCATACAAAGATGAAACCACCTAACAAAGCATTTCTCAGTATGTATCCCCTTTGTTAAGCCATGCATGATTGTATTCACAGAGGTAAGTTGTGGATACTGAGGCAACAGCTCATGTATCATGCAATGCTTTACCTCCCATCCTTCCCTTCCTTGTTTCTATTTTTATTTTTCCACTCTCAGTGCCCTGAATTTGCATCTCCCAAGTAAAGTATTCGTATTTAATTATTGCTTAAGGTTTTATTTTCTAGGGGATTCAAACTAGGATAATTACTAGAGTAAGAATAAACAGCACTGTGACTTCACATTTTGTGCAGCATAACATAATGGAAACAGAAGACTTAGCAGGCTTACTCAGTATACTTACTCTAATTACTTAGTAGACTTGAATGCTTACTCAGGAGACTTGATGTGATCTCCTACATAGTCTGTGAAGACACTTAAATTTCCTGGGCCTAACATTCTCCCTTTTACAAATGGAGATGCTGTACCATGGTGGCATTAGGCTGTGCAAGTGGTGGTTCCCCAGTTTATTCTAATACAAGGATTAACTACACAAGTGATCTGGGCAGGGAGAATTTTGATAATATAGGTTCCTAGACTACTTCCAACCTGAGAATAATCCAGTAGGCCTAGAGTTGGGCCTGGAATATGTATTTTGTTGCAGGTACCCAGGTACCACTGATGTACATCCAGAGTTGGTGACCACTGGCAAACAATAACCAAAAGTGAGCTGGAGTGGCTATACTACAATTACAAATGGACTTTAAGTCAAAAAATGTTAAAAGAGCCAAAGAACATCATTATAGAATGATGAAAGATTCCATTATTTAAGAAGATACAGCAATTAGAAACATATATGACCATAAAATGTAATCCTCAAATATATAAAACACACACTGACAGAATTAAAGAGAGAAATAGGCTTTTTAATAATAATATATAATAATAATAGTTGGAGGTTTCAACACCTCACTTTCGATGCAGTGGCATGATCCTGGCTCACTGCACCCTCCGCCTCCCAGGTTCAAGCAATTCTCGTGTTTCAGCCTCCCGAGTAGCTGGGATCACAGGCTTGTGCCACCATGCCCATCTAATTTTTGTGTTTTTAGTAGAGACGGGGTTTTGCCATGTTGGCCACGTTAGTCTCGAACTCCTGGTCTCAAGCAATCTGCCCACCTTGGCCTCCCAAAGTGCTCGGATTACAAGCATGATGAGCCACTGTTCCTGGCTGTGTATAGTTTTTAAATTGGTGTCCTCGCAGAGGGGATGATCAATGGAGCCTTGTATTCTGCCATCTTGCTCTGCTTATCCCTGATACACTTTCACCATACAAAAATATTGTGTTTCTGTACATTTGCAATGAATAATTTAGCATGAAATTAAGAAAGCAATTGCTTTTAAGATATTATCAAAAAGAATAAAATAGGAATATATTTAAAAAAGTGTAAAACTTATACTCTGAGAAATATAAAACCCACTGAAAAAATAAAGAATTTCTAAAGAAATTTAAAAAATCATTCCAAATTTCTGATTCAAGACAATATTGTTAAGATAACAATCTTCCCCAAATTGATCTACAGAATCAATGCAATACTTATCAGAAGGCCAGTAGGCTTCTTCTTATAAATCAACAAGCAGATTCTAAAATCCATAAGCAGTTGGGAAGG
>NW_016816374.1:0-1415 GCF_001698545.2 Rhinopithecus bieti | reverse complement strand
TTAATTCTTAATTTTATTTATAAACACATTCTATATGTGTCTATATATAACACTTATCTCATTTTATTGTAAGAGCTACTTATCCGTGAGTCCACCAAAGGAAAGAATAAGGCCATTTTTATCTTTTTGCCGAGGGGAATTGATGCTCAATATTGTCGATGAATGAATGGCTGAAAAAATACATTCACAATTCTCTCTGTTTTAAAGCAGACGCGGCTTTATCCAGTTATCTCAAAAGGGATTAAAAAGTTACTAAAACAAGTTATTCATTTAAAATCCTAATAGCACATTGAAAAGCTGAAGTTAATAAAGATTTTAAAAAGAGAATGACTTATGACGAAGGGTCTCTGACTGATTGCTGGTAAGCAAATATCCACCCGCAGTTGTTCGGCTGGCTCAGGTTATTTTTATTTTTACTTTTTGAATGTGAATGTTTAGACAGGGCATCTACTCTCTAGTTCACCATAGGATCTGTCATCCCTATTACCTTGACCAGACCTAACTCTTAATTCCTTGTTACTTGCATGGCCACTTAGCATTTGAGTCTGGGATCTCAGTTCTCCTAGGGAGGGAAAGTAAACAGACCGTCTTGTAATGTATACATTGTAATCACCCTTTCAGGCTTACAAATATTTTGTAGCCAACACAAATCCATACTAGAATAACAAACGAAGATTTAACAAGACCAAATTTAGCAAAAGCATAAGTGAGAATCCATGATACTGGAATTATGGAGCATTCTAGGAATAGCCTTAGTGAATAAATTACATTCCTACTATTATCTAGTTGTTTGAAAAGAACTGAAATGAAAAAGAAAGGTAATTTTGAATAGTTAAAAATATGTAGCCCCTTGTTTAAGTCTTATCACTTGTATTTAGTAATGCTAGTGTATCAATATTCATATTAAATTTGGATTAAACCTTATTGATCATGGCAACAGAATAAAGGGGCACCAGGAGATCAAAATAAGTACAGTACTCAATAAAATCCTGCTCCAGATCAAAGATGAGTTACTCATATATAACACATTCTTCTCCTCTGATAACCTCTAGCCATCAACATTTTTCCTTTCTTTTAGAGCCAGCCTAAGCCTCAACTTCAGCACAAGTTCTGTAACCAAGTTCACTCTCAAAGCAAGAACTCACCTTCCTCAAAGTGCACTTATTATCTATCAGATTATTACTCTTTAACAAATTTGTAAGCCTGCAAGTTTTGGTACCAGTAATTTAGCACCCAAATTCAGTACATAATTTCGATTACTGTGATGTAATATGTTGATTATACATAATGCAAAGCATCATTCAATAACTGGTATTTACTTCACTGAAACTCTTCAATTATATTATGAACACTTTGTCAGTAAAAGTGTAATCTCTTTTGCCTCAACTGTGAAGTGAACACATCACCATTCCTGG
>NW_016816373.1:0-982 GCF_001698545.2 Rhinopithecus bieti | reverse complement strand
ATGGAAAATCCCTGCATTGCCTGTACTCTCAGAAGCTGTCCAGTGGAGCAAAACTAGAGATAAAGAAACCTGGAACGATTCAGTTAGGAACTTTTAAGAAGCCAGCCTTTAGTTTTTCCTTTAGAAGATTATGCAGTTATCATGATTGCTTCTCTAGAACTTTAGTGTGTTATTTGGATTCCTAAATCTAAGACAATGCTGTGGAAATCTGGTGCTTTTAGAATTTTTGTGTCTGCTGTAGTAAATTCCTCGTTTATACTACAAAGTTTCTCTTTTGGAGACTTTTGGGATCTGGGCATATTTTTCATTTATTATTTGGAATGTTAGAGTAGATAGGCAAAAACTAAGTAGAACATCTATTGGCTTTGACTCCAAGCCGGGTTCTTAAGAGATAAGGGGAATAATACCTTAGTTCTATCACTTCTTTTCCAACCTCTCTCATCTCTTTTTGTTTCTATCTCAACCATTTCTTCTGTCTAGACTACAGTACTCTGGAGGCCTAAAGATAAGATTTTTGAGTTCTCGAAATTATTTTTTGTTTAGCCTCCCCTCATTTCTGACCATTTATTGAGCACTCACTCTGGCGCAGTGAATATTCTGTGCATGTAAATCCTGTACGTACATCATTTCATTTAATTTTCATAGCATTTCTTCAGCAAGAGCTCCATGTTACAGTTGAGGAATTTGGGGGGGCATAGGAAGATTCAGTCTGTTTTCTAAGATGACCCAGGTTGTGATGGGGTGGAGCGGGGATTCAAAGCAGATCTGGGTAATTTTAGAGTAATAGTTCTCAACTGGAAGAGAGGACAATTTTGTCCTCCTAGGAGATATTTGGCAATGTCTGCAGGCATTTTTGGTTCACACCTGGGGGCAAGGGAGGTGCTGCTGACATCTAGTGGGTAGAGGCCAGGGATGCTGCTAAACATTCTTTTTTATTTTTTATTTTTGTTACTTAATTTTTAATTTTTGCTGCTAAACATTC
>NW_016816372.1:0-1483 GCF_001698545.2 Rhinopithecus bieti | reverse complement strand
CTTCTCAAGGAATAGAGTGTTGTAACTCTGTGAGATTAATTCACACATCACAAAGCAGTTTATCAGAAGGCTTCTCTCTAGTTTTTATCTAAGGATACTTAATTTTTCACCATAGGACTCAATGCCCTCGGACCATCCCATGGCAGAGTCCACAAAAACAGTGTTAGCAAACTGCTCAATGTAACGAAAAGTGTATCTCTGTGAGAGGAACACACTCACAAAGCAATTTCTCATAAAGCTTTTTCTAGTTTTAACTGAGTATATTTCCTTTGTTACCTTTAGCTTCAGAGCAATCCAAACTATCTTTTCTCAGATTGAACAAATACAGTTCTAGCAAACTACTGCTTGAAAGAATAGTGTAACTCTGCGTGATGAATTCACAGATCATAAAGCCGTTTCTCAGAAAGCTTCTTTCTTCTTTTTATGCAAGGATATTTCCTTTTAAAACATGGGCCTCAAGGCACTCCCGTATATCTCATTGCAGGTTCTGTGAAAACAGTGTTAGCAAAACTCTCAATGAAAGCAATGGTGTAACTCTCTGAGATGAATTCACCACAAACACACCACAAAGCAGTTTCTAAGAAGACTTCTCTCCAGTTTTTATCTGAGGATATTTCATTTCTCACTGTAGGATTCTATGCTATCCAAGATATCACTCCTGAGATTCCACAAAAACAGTGCTAGCAAACTCCTCCATGAAAGAGTGTTGTAAGTCTGTGAGATGAATTCACACATCACAAAGCAGTTTCTCAGAAATCTTTCTAATTTTCACCTGAGGATACTTCCTTTGTCACTATAGGTTTCAAAGCAATCCAAAATATCACTTCTCAGATTCCACAAAATCAGTACTAGCCAATGGCTCCACACAGGCTTCAATGAGCTGCCATATATCTCATTGCAGATTCCTCAAAAATATTGTTAGAAAACTTCTCAATGAAAAGTGTGGTTTATCTCTGTGAGATGAATGCACACATCACAAAGCAGTTTCCCAGAAGGCTTCTCTCCAGTTTTTATCTAAGGATATTATTTTTTTTTTACCGTAGGACTCAATGCCCTTGGAGTATCCCATAGCAGATTCCACGAAAACAGTGTTAGTAAATTGCTCAATGTATCAAAATGTGTATCTCTGTGAGATGAATACACTCATCACAAAGCAGTTTCTCAAAAAGCTTTTACTAGTTTTATCTGAGGATATTTCGTTTGTAACCATAGGCTTCAAAGCGATCCAAAATGTCCCTTCTCAGCTTTCACAAATACAATGTTAACAAACTGCTCCATGAAAGAGTAGTGTAACAATGTGTGATGAATTTTCACATCACAAAACAATTTCTCAGAAATCTTTCTTTGTATCCGAAAATATTTCCTTTTTAAACACGGGCTTCAATGCACTCCCATACATCTCATTGCAGATTCTGTGAAAATAATGTTAGCAAACTTCTCAATGAAAGCAATGGTGTAACTCAGTAAGATGAATTCACACACC
>NW_016816370.1:0-1948 GCF_001698545.2 Rhinopithecus bieti | reverse complement strand
GTGTTGCAATTGCTTTTGGGGACTTAGCTAAAAATTCTTTGCCAAGGCCAACAAAAACAAGCAATAGGGAAAGAAGTCCTTATTTAATAAATGGTGCTGGGATAACTGGCTAGACATATGCAGAAGAATAAAATTGGACTCCTACCTTTCACCATATACAAAAATTAACTCAAGATAAATTAAAGATTTAATTGTAAGACTTCAAACTGTGAAAATGTTAGAAGCTAATCTAGGAAATACGCTTCTTGACATTGGCCTTACCTCTCTTTTAATTAATGGGCTCTGGATCTGAAAAATGACTAAGGTTCACAGCAATGAATTGTTACTTTTTATGTGTAGCTGCCCTTAGTTTTCTGAGCCTTGATTTCTTTTTTGTTGTACTTTAAAAAATTGATACCTAATTTTTGTACATATTCATGGAGTACACGTGCTATTTTGTTCCATGTATAGATGTGTAATGATTAGGTAAGGGGTCAGGGTATTTAGAGTATTCATCGCTTTGAGTGTGTATCATTTCTATGTGTTGGGAACATTGAAAATCTTCTCTTCTAGCTATTTTGAAATATACAATACATTGTTGTTGACTACAGTCACCCTACTCTGCTACTGAACATTGTAACTTATTCCTTCTAATTGTATGATTGCACCCATTAACCAATTTCTCTTCATTCACTCCACCCCTGGTCCACCCACACATCCTTCCCAGCCTCTGAGGTCTATCATTCTACTCCCTACTTTTATGATATCAACATTTTTAGCTTCCACATATGAGTGTGAACATGCTTTTCTGTGTCTGGCTTATTACACTTCTTACACTTATTACAGTTAACATAATGACTTCTTGTACACTCCATGTTACTACAAATGATGTGATTGTATTCTTTTTTATGGCTGAATAGTATTCCATTTTGTATACATACCACATTTTCTTTTTCATTTACAGGTTGTTCCATATCCTTGCTATTGTGAATATGCTGTAATAAACATGCAAGTGTGGGTATCTGTTTGATATACTGACTGTATTTCCCTTGGATAAATACCCAGTAGTAGGAATACTGTATCATATGTAGTTCTATTTTTAGTTTTTAGAGAAATCTTTGTTCTGTTATCCATAGGACTTGAACTAATGTACATTCCAATCAACAGTATATAAGAGTTCCCTTTTCTCCACATTTTTCCCAGAATCTGTTTTTTTTTTTGTCTTTTTAATAATATTCATTCTAACTGAGTGAAATGACATCTCTTTGTGGTTTTGATTTGCATTTTTTGCATGATAGGTGTGTTAATTAGTGATGTTGTACCTGGTTTGTTATGCTTAACATAATGACTTCCAGTACCATCTATGTTGCTGCAAATGTCATGATTTAGTTCTTTTCATATACTTGTTGACGATTTTATGTCTTCTTTTGAAAAATGCCTATTCACGTTCTTTGTCTACTTTTCAATGGGATTATTATTTTTTTCTTACTTCTGAGTTGAGTTCCTTGTATACTGTGGATATTAGTCTCATATCACATGCATAGTTTTGCAAATATTTTCTCCTATTTAACAGGTTATCTCTTTACTCTGTTGATTGTATCTTTTGCTATACAGAAGGTTTTTGGTTTAATATTGTTCCATTTGTCTAGTTTTGTTTTTGTTGTGTGTGCTTTTAAGGTTTTAACCATACAATCTTTGCCCAGACCAATGTTCTAAGGTATTTTTCCTATGTTTTCTTCTAGTAGTTTTATAGTTTAGGGTCTTATATTTAAGTTTTTAATCCATCTTGAGTTGATTTTGTATGTGGTTAGAGATAGGGGTCCAGTTTCATTCTTCTACATATGGATATCCAGTTTTCCCAGTACTATTTATTGAAGAAGGTATCCTTTCACTAATGCATATTCTTGATACCTTTGTCAAAAATTAGGTGGCTTTTCTTCACAGAATTGGAAAAAACTGCTTTAAAGTT
>NW_016816369.1:0-940 GCF_001698545.2 Rhinopithecus bieti | reverse complement strand
TATACATGTAAATATTGTTGTTAAAATAATAATAAATGATATTGTATTATTAATTTCAGCATTCACATGTTTCTTGTTAGTATAAAGAAATATAATAATTTTGTATGCATAGTTTATATTGCATGATCTTGCCAAACTCATTATTTAGTTTTAGAATGTTTTTTATAGATTATTTGAAATTTTCCATGTCAGCTGCAAATTGGAAGAGTTTTATTCTTTTGCAACCATGTCATCTGCAAATAGGCACAGTTTTATTTTACCTTTTCCAATATTTATAATTTGTTTCCATTTCTTGCCTTACTACATTGGCCATAACTTCCAATACTGAAAGTTATTCCAATATTGGTTAAGACAGATAAGAATGAACATCTTTGCTTTGTTCACAATCTAAAGGGAAAAGCCTTCAGTCTTCAACAGTAAGCATAATGTTACCCATAGGTTTTTCAGAGATACTTTTGTCAAATTGTGGAAGTCTTCCTCAATTCTACTCTTCAAATAATTTTAATCATGGATTAGTGCTGAATTTTCTTGACAATTTTCTGTACCAAATCATATAATCCTATAATTTTTCTTCTTTCATCTATTAATATGATGACTTTCATTGATCATTTTTATAATATTGAACCAGCCTTATTTCTCAATAAGTCTTAATCAGTGATAGTATATACCTATTTTGTATATTAAAAATTATATTTCTTTATATTTTGTTAAGAATCTTTGTATCTGTATGAGGTATATTATTGTATAGTTTTTGGTCTTTGGATTTGATATTTTTTGTTTGTTTTGTTTTGTTGTTGTTGTTGTTGTTATTTTACTGTTTTGTCTGATTTTGGTATCAACAGAATACTAGCTTCATAAAATGATTTAAGAAGTATTACCTCCTCTCCTATTTTCTGAAATTTATTATGTAAATTTTGTGCTGATTTTATTTAAAGAGTTG
>NW_016816368.1:0-878 GCF_001698545.2 Rhinopithecus bieti | reverse complement strand
TTTTGTTCCTGGCTAGCCCTAGGATAGCTGGCTATAGGCAGAAAGGAGCCTGAGGTTGGGGATGCCTCCCAGAGGACCCTGGTGACAGCAGCAGCCAGAAGTGTGCTGAGGACAGATGGCACCCGTTACCTCCTTACCTTCTGGCATCTCCCGTTCACAGATGTGGTGCACGTGGAGGCCCTCACCAGCTTCAAAAGTCACCTCACCAGGCTGTACAGCAGCAGCCACAGGCACTCCTGCTATCATGTTGCTAGCTGCTGCCTCATAGATCGCAGACCCACAGGGACATACTGACCCCTGGTGCTGGTCCAACTCAGGGCTGGTCCTGGGACACACACAACAGGTCAGTATGTTTCCCATGGGGTGCCTCTACTCCTGTCACCACCTGTGCTTCTGCTCACAGCTTTGGCCACACACTCCCATTACCCTAGGCCAAGACTATGCTGCACTTGCAGAGATGGTCTTGTCTGCTGCTCACCTGCTGACACTACAGCCCGGCCCCAGCCAGGGCTTGGGCCAATGCCCATACCCTGCCGCCTCCCATGAGTTGGCTTGTCTTGGAGGGTGAAGACCAGCTGTTTTATTTAATAGGTTATGAACCCAAAAGCACTGAGAGACACAACTGCCTGAAGAGAGTACAGATAGAGCTCCTCCTCCTTCTGCAGTCACCTACAGACTGAAGCCCATTGGCCCAGGTGGGAGCCCAGGCTTGTGGCTCACAATGCCCCACCCCACACTTCACAATGCCCTCCCCGACAGCTCACAATGCCCCACCCTGGCTGCCCCACCTCCCCACAGCTCAGAATGCCCCTGCCTGGGCTGCCTCACCCTGAGGTTTTGATGCTGCTGCTCTCCTGGCCCCTTGTGCAGTGCCAGTT
>NW_016816367.1:0-1479 GCF_001698545.2 Rhinopithecus bieti | reverse complement strand
CTCCCAGGTTCAAGCTATTCTCCCGCCTCAGCCTCCTAAGTAGCTGGGATTACAGGTGTGCACCACCACGCCCAGGTAATTTTTTTTTTTTTTTTTTTTTTGAGACGGAGTCTCGCTGTGTCACCCAGGCTGGAGTGCAGTGGCCGGTCTCAGCTCACTGCAAGCTCCGCCTCCCGGGTTCACACCATTCTCCTGCCTCAGCCTCCCGAGTAGCTGGGACTACAGGCGCCCGCCACCTCACCTGGCTAATTTTTTGTATTTTTTAGTAGAGATGGGGTTTCATCATGTTAACCAGGATGGTCTCGATCTCCTGACTTTGTGATCCGCCCGTCTCGGCCTCCCAAAGTGCTGGGATTACAGGCTTGAGCCACCGCGCCCGGCCAATTTTTGTATTTTTAGTAGAGATGGGGTTTCGCCATGTTGGCCAGGCTGGTCTCAAACTCCGGCCTCAAGTGATCCTCCCCCCTCAGCCTCCCAAAGCACTGGGATTACAGGTGTGAGCCACCGTGCCTAGCAACAAGCTGGCTTTTCAACAAGGTCCCCCTCAATGTCAATATGTGATAGTTATTTTTTTTTGTGAGATCAGTTTGCTCAGACAGAAGTTCTCCAAGGGACTGCCCAGAGGCTGTACGGAAGCTGCGGTATTCGGGAAGCCACCCAGGAGATGGTCTCACTGCTCGACACACAAACTCCTCTCCTGTCCTGGGCTGGGCCAACCTCTCTGAAACACTGCCTGCCGGAAACCTGCCACCTGCTGGGGTGGGGAAGGGAACCATCTGGCTATGTGGCCTGGGTGGGTGGTCTATCACCCTACCATGCTCTATCAAGTAATCTTCCTGCTTCCAGCCCATCCTGCACATACCACCTTTCGAAGCAACTCCATCCCCAAAGCTCCCATTCCTTTGCCTTTTCCACCTGCTTCCCCCATAGCCCAAGACGTTCGACATTCTCCACTCAGCTTCCCACTAGCCTATCGGTTTCCTGTCCTGAAAAGGTTTTGTTCATACCACCCTCCTCAACCATTTACTTTTCTGTTTTTTTTTACATTTTTTCGGCCGGGTGCGGTGGCTCACACCTGTAATCCCAGCACTTTGGGAGGCCAAGGCGGGCGGATCACGAGGTCAGGCGATAGAGACCATCCTGGCTAACACAGTGAAACCCTGTCTCTACTAAAATACAAAATTTAGCCGGGCGTGGTGGCGGGCGCCTGTAGTCCCAGCTACTCAGGAGGCTGAGGCAGGAGAATGGCCTAAACCCAGGAGGCGGAGCTTGCAGTGAGCCGAGATCGTGCCACTGCACTCCAGCCTGGGCAACACAGCGAGACTCTATCTCAGAAAAAAAAAAAAAAATTTACATTTTTTTCTTATTCCTTTACTTTCATTTTAGTGGGATTTTGAATCAGAGCAGAGAAATACATATACATTCAATTGTTATGTTTATGTCAAAGTCTATAATAATACTTACTAATAAATAAAAATA
>NW_016816366.1:0-881 GCF_001698545.2 Rhinopithecus bieti | reverse complement strand
TTTTTTGAGACAGTCTCACTCTGTTGCCAGGCTGGAGTCCAGTGGTGCCATCTTGGATCACTGCAACCTCCGCCTCCCAGGTTCAAGTGATTCTCTGCCTCAGTCTCTCAAGTAGCTGGGGCTACAGGCGCATGCCACCATGCCCAGCTAATTTTTGTATTATTAATAGAGATGAGGTTTCACCATGTTGGCCAGGATGGTCTCGATCTCTTGACCTCGTGATCCGCCCACCTCGGCCTCCCGAAGTGCTGGGATTACAGGCGTGAGCCACCTCACCTGGCCAATTCCATTTTACTAATACATTTTCCATCTTGAAAGTAACTTCTAAAAACCCTACTTCTCTTAGGTTTCCTTTGGCTTTTTGTTTATTAATCAGACTGTGGGCCCTTTGGTTCCATAGACATTCTTTTTACACCCCTTTTGGACGGATGAATACTCACTAGTAACTAAGTAATTAGTAAGAGTTAATACAATTTGGTATTTATGAAGAGGTGGCCTTTCCCAGAATTGAGGGTAGACCCTAATAGTCCAATCAGCCTTCCACAGAGATAGCTGGCTGCCATGAAAAGCTGAGCGTATCACCGACCTCTTACCGGGCCTGCTCATGAGTAGTTAGTTTTTCCTGCAATTTTCAGAAAAGACCCTTATCAGAGTATTACCAGCATTGTCTTAAGTTTAATATTGATTTCCAATTGCTATTTTTAAAAATTATAAGCTACCGTGGGTTAAGCTTTATGATGATCTGTTTAAGTGGTTTGTTTGATTAACTTCTCTATGTGGAGTAATGGATGTTTTCTTCACCAGAATTTTGAAGATAGGTTTGTGCTGTAGTTGAAACCTGTTTTATTCATACAGTTATTGCTAAGGAAAAGCATATGTCA
>NW_016816365.1:15597-24582 GCF_001698545.2 Rhinopithecus bieti | reverse complement strand
TGGAATCACACATCACAAAGCAGCTCCTCAGAAAGCTTCTCTCCAGTTTCTATCTGATGACGTTTCCTTTCTTACCGTAACCCTCAAATCGCTCCTGAATATCTCTTCGCAGTCTGAACAAAAACAGTGTTATGATACTGCTCAGTGAAAAGAGAAGTTTAAGTATGTGAGCGGAATTCACGTGACACTGAGCAGTTTCACAGAAAGCTTCCTTCTGGTTTCTCACTGAGGTTATTTCTTTTTCAGGATATTCTAAAGAGCGTCTCAAAATGTCCTTTTTCAGATTCCACAGAAACAGTGATTTCAAACTGCTCAATCCAAAGAATGATTTATCTCTTCGAGTTCAATACAAACATCACAAAAGGGATGCGCAGAAAGCTTCTCTCCAATTTTCGATGGGAGACAGTTCCTTTCTCGACACTGGCCTCATGTTGCCACTTACTATCCCTTTGCAGAACCCTCAGAGGCCGACTTTCAAACTAGGAAATGTAGATTAAGCTTTAAGCCTGTGGAAAGAATGGGCATGTCAGAGAGCAGTTTCTTCGAGTGCTTCTTTCTGTTTTCTATTGGACGACATTTCACTCTTTGCCATGGTCTTCAATGTGCTCGGAATATCATTCTTTTGGTTTTACAGGAACAGTGTTCAAACTGTGCCGTAGGTGAAGAACATTAAAACTCCTGAGTAGAATGCACACATCACCAAGCAGTTTCTCAGAAAGCTTCTCTGCAGTTTTTATCTGACTCTATTTCCTATTTCATGGTAGTCCTGAATGTGATCCCAAATATCCCTTCGTGGATCCATCCACGAGGGAGTTTCCAAGCTGTGTAATGTAAAGAAAGCTTCATCTATGTGAGAAGAATAAACAGAGAAAAAAGCAGATTCACAGAAAACTTCTTTCCAGTTTCTATCTGAAGATATTTCCTTTTTCACCACAGTCCTGTGTGTGCTCCCGAAAATCTCTTCGTGGATCCGTCCATGACAGTTTTGTAGCTGTGTAATGTAAGGAACCCTTTATGTACGTGAGGTGATTACACATATCAGAGTAGTTTCCTAAAAAGCTTATTCCCAGGTTTTGTCTGAGGCTATTTCCCTTTTCATCATCGGCATCATCATGCTCCTGAATATCACCTGGAACCTGTTTCTCCAAAAGGGTTTCCCTGACGCTGTATGAGAAGATAGGTATAACACTGTGAGTGGAATGCACACGTCACAAAGCAGTTCCTCCGAAAGCTTCTCTCCAGTTTCGGCCTGAACATATTTCCTTTTCCACTGTAAGCCTCTAAGTGCTCCCGAATGTCCCATCACACGCTAAACATACACAGGTTTATAAAACTACTCAACGTAAGTGTTTGGATAAACGGAGGCAAGAGGGTGGACTTCCGGGTTCTTCATCACCATCTTTCCCTGCGTGCGTGAAAATGCAGACAGCGCTTGGGAAGGGGCAGACCAACCGGGCATGCCCCAGGTGACGTCAATCCCAAGAGACCATGTTTCACCTGGTCGCACCTACGGAACGCCTCCAACACGCCCGTGCCCCGCCTAATGTCCTCCCACTCCTAGAAAAGCCACTCCCACTTAGCGTCTCGTGTGGACTTCCCATTCGGCCCTCCTGTCGTGACTGCATTAGGAACTCCGTCTGAGAGCTAAACGGGACGATTCTCCTGGCCTCCTTTGCCGGAAGTCGACAGACCTCTCCCTACCCACCTTCTTCCTTGAAGCTAGGTGACCAAAAATACATTTGCAGTTTTGTTCCTACCCTTGCCTACTCGCTGGTTCTTTTGTTCTCGCTTTGGTGGTCTTAGAAAAACAAATCAGTTGGTGCCGTACCCAGGAGGAGACCCCTCCTCAGGGCCCCCAGGATCCGGGGAGCCTCCTCCTCCTCCGTCCATGCCGTGGAACTCCTTAATTGCTGCCTGGCCAACAACTACTTTGAGCACTCGTACCTCATTACACCCCCATGCTCTACCCCCTTACTAGGCCGAGACATCCTGAGCACCTTCAAGGCCTCCATATACATTGCCCCCAACCCATCCACTCCCCTTCAACCCCCTCATGACCTGTTGCTCATGCTTTGTGCAAGCACACACGCTCCTCCTATGTCGCCCCCACCCCCCATCTTCCCTATTTCTGTACACCCTCAAGTGTGGGACACTTCCACCCCGGTCATAGCTGCTCACCACCCACCAGTTCTCGTCAAGCTCAAAGATCCCACTCGTTTCCCAAACCGCCCCCAATTCTCTCTCTCTCCGACACTTCTGCAAGGTTTAAAGCCAATTATCATGCGACTACTTAGCCAACATATTCTTGTCCGCACACATTCCCCCTGTAACACTCCAATACTTCCAGTTAAGAAGGCAGATGGAACGTATAGGTTAGTACAGGATCTTCGGCTAGTCAATGAAGCCACCCGTCCCACGCACCCTGTAGTTCCCAACCCTTACACCCTTCTGTCCCATATCCCCACCAATTCTACTTATTTTACTGTGCTAGACCTTAAGGATGCTTTCTTTACCATACCCCTACACACAGACTGCCAGTTCCTTTTTGCTTTCACATGGGAGGACCCAGACACACATACCTCCACTCAACTGACATGGACAGTCCTCCCACAAGGGTTCCGGGACAGCCCCCATTTCTTTGGTCAGGCCTTAGCAAAAGACCTTGCCTCCTGCCCTCTCACTAATAGCAAAGTTCTGCAGTATGTAGATGATCTCCTAATCTGTAGCCCTACCAAACAAGACTCTCTTCTAGACACTGCAACTCTCCTCAACCATTTAGGCTCATTAGGTTATAGAGTATCTAAACACAAGGCCCAAATTTCTTGCCAAACCGTCATATACTTAGGAATTGAAATCACCCCAACAACCCGGTCACTAACTACCGACCGCATGGCCCTAATACGTAACCTTCTTCCCCCTCAAGATGCAAAAGAAATTCAATCCTTCCTAGGTCTAATAGGTTTCTTCAGACATTGGATCCCCAATTTTGGAATCCTAGCCAAACCTTTATATGCCGCAGTTAAAGAAACCCCACATGGGCCTTTGTCCAACCCCAAGTTAATCTCGACTCATTTCACCCGCTTAAAAGCTTGCCTTCTCTCACAACCCACTCTCTCACTGCCTGATTTCCAGCGTCCCTTCCAACTCTTTACAGATGAAAGGCAGAAAGTGGCAGTTGGTCTCTTAGCCCAGCCTGTCGGTAACACCCACCGTCCTGTGGCCTATCTATCCAAACAGCTAGACCCAACTGTACAAGGCTGGCAACCCTGTCTGCGTGCGCTAGCAGCAGCAGCCTGCCTGACCCAGGAAGCAAAAAAGCTCATTAGAGGTAGTAATCTAACAGTCCTCTCCACACACCGTCTTCAGGATCTCATCTCTCATAAAAGTATTAGCCACTTAACTCCATCCCGGCTCCAACTTTTCCATCTCTTATTCATAGAAGACCCCACTGTTACTTTAGAAGTTTGCTCCTCTCTAAATCCAGCCACTTTACTGCCAGGCTCTCTTAAACCATCCCATACTAAACATTCTTGTCCTGAGGTTCTGGAGGCTCAGCCCCCCAGCCACCTACACTTGCATGACCAGCCCCTTCAGAATGCACAACTAACCCTATTTGTGGATGGCAGCTCCTTTATCAACCCTCAAGGAAACAGACAGGCAGGATATGCAGTAGTTACCTCTTCCACAGTTTTAGAGGCAAAACCCCTACCACAAGGGACCACATCACAGCAGGCAGAACTCACTGCACTAACCAAGGCACTCCTACTATCAAAAGGAAAAACAGTAAACATATACACAGATTCTAAATATGCTTTTCTAATCGCACACACCCATTCAGTCATCTGGAAAGAGAGAGGGTTTTTAACCACCAGCGGTACCCCTATTATTAACAAAAACCAAATACTCAAACTACTAGATGCACTGTCGGCACCTTCCAAGGTAGCCATTATACATTGTAAAGGGCACCAAACTTCATCTAACCCGGTAGCAGCTGGCAACAATTTCGCTGATGTCACTGCCAAGTCAGCCGCCGGATTTTCCACTCCTAAGCCTCCTTCTGCCTGTTTTCTCTCCCCCCAGTATGCCCCTAATTACACTCAGGAAGAAAAGGCTAAGCTATTACAAAATCCAACAGCCAAACTAGCTACAGGTGACTGGATCTATATTGATAACAAACTAGTTATTCCTGAAACACAACTCCATACCATTCTAACAGACATACATAATTCTTTACATATAGGACCCAAAGCCTTATATGATTTCCTAAATCCCCTCCTCCACTGTCCAACACTACAAAAACACTTACTTACAATCAACCAGCAGTGCTCTACCTGTCTAAAGGCAAATCCTCAAGGCGCATTGCGTAATCCCCATCCCAGCCATCAACTCAGAGGACACCAACCAGGTGAAGATTGGCAAATTGATTTCACACATATGCCAAGACATAAAAAATTCAAATACCTCTTAACCCTTGTGGACACCTTTTCCGGGTGGATCGAGGCCTATCCTACCACAGGAGAAACCGCTAACATTGTTGCCTCTATACTCACTGAACATATTATTCCTAGGTTTGGCCTCCCGGTCACTCTTCAATCTGACAATGGTCCAGCATTCATCTCTAAGGTAGTCCAACAGGTGGCAGCCCTCCTACACATCACCTGGAAACTCCACATCCCTTATAGGCCTCAGTCTTCTGGTAAGGTAGAAAAGGCTAACGGACTCATCAAACAGCAGCTCACCAAACTCTCAATCGAAACCCGGCAGTCGTGGGTAACTCTCCTTCCCTTAGCCCTGACCCGGCTGCGGGCAGCACCTCGAAGCCCAACAGGCCTCAGTCCGTTCGAATTAGTCTACGGACGGCCCCTAACCCTCCAACAAATACCTTCCCTGCCAGCCCCTTTGGCGAACTACCTCCCATATCTCACTCTTCTCAGACAACTCCTAAGACAACACGCTGAGTTAGCACACCCTCCTCCAACAGATGCCTACAACCCACATCTCTCCCTCAGTCCTGGGGACCAAGTATACATAAAAGATATCCAAGCCAAAGACTTACAGCCCAGGTGGAAAGGCCCATACATTGTCCTCCTGTCTACACATACAGCAGCAAAACTCCTAGGACACACGCATTGGATTCATATTTCCCAGCTAAAAAGGGCCCCCACTGGGAACAATCAGTGGACATCAGTTCAACTTTCCCCCACTCGCCTCAAACTTACAAAACTTCCTTGACTATCTCATGCTCCCCGACCCCTGGTGCTTAGCTCGCTTTCTCACCATCCTCTACATAAACCTATCAGACTTTCAATACATAACCCCAGACCCATATCTACCTCCAGACAATAGTCCAGAGCAGTGGTTCTCCTGTCTCCTAACCTTCATCGAACATCTTCAGTGGCAAGGGACACTCTGCGACTACACTGAAAATGAAGTCTCATTTTATACTTATATTGCTGTCTCACTCATACACTCAGACCTTTGCTAGTCCGCCTACTGTATGGCAATTTTTTTTTCATCACTGAAACTTGGTCACAAGACAGCCGAACACACTCAGTAGTACATAGTTCTGCCAGTTGTCTTCCTTAAGAGTGTCAAACTTCTCTCTGGACAATAGAGACCCCTTCTCATGGCTCAGACTTATCCGCCAAGGGCTAAACTTAACCTACACTGTGAATATAACCAATCTCTCCATTGCTTCCTCTGTGAGGCTTTAGAAGGTCCCCCTCCCCTCCCAGTGGCAGCCCCCCGCCCATGGCCTTCAACACAACTGGTCAAACATCCCACAATTTACTCACACACCAGGCACCACTATACCAAAATCCAAATAGCCCAATCCTTCCTTTTTGTTTTTCAAACCCAAATTCATCCTGGGGTAATCATACTCAGGTTTCCAATGGAGGCCAAACAGCCCCCATTGGAGGCTATTTCTGGTGCAAGGGGTCCCTTTCTAAAACCTTTACCAAACTGTCACAACTCAATCTCAATCTCTCTGTGTCCCAGTATCCTTAGTGCCCAGCCTCACCCTGTAGAGCAAGGCTGAACTAGTCGAACTGACACTGCAGCTACACCCTCCTGCCAATCTCTTACAAAAACGGGCTGTTTTCCTCCCTCTAGTTGTTGGAATCAGCTGAAAGCCTGGCCTCCCTGCCCGCCGAACTACCTCAATAGCCCAAGAAGCTGCCCAAAACAGGTGTGCCCTAGACTTGCTCACAGCTGAAAAAGGAGGCACTTGTCTCTTCCTTGGAGAAGAGTGCTGCTATTATGTTAGCGAGTCAGGCCTAGTAGACACTAAGATTCAAACCCTCAACAAAATAAAAACTGAAATACAGAACCTTAATACCCCAACTTTGCCAGGACCTTCCTTCTGGGTATTGCCCATATTCCAACAAATGCTTCCATTCCTCATTCCTATACTAATACTGTGCCTTATTGTATTCTTCATCTGTACGTCCAAATACCAACCATAGGCCCCGACCTTAATGACACCCCTTAACAGCAGGAAGTACCCAGACAGACCATGGTGCCCTTGATCACTATTATCAATAAAAATTTGGACTCTTTGGATAAACGGATGCAAGATTGCGCACTTCTGGGTTCTTCGTCGCCAACTTTTTCCGCACGCATGAAAATGCAGCCGGGGCCCGGGAAGGTGCAGACCAACCGGGCATGCGCCCGGTGACGTCAATCTGAAGAAACTGAGATTTACCTGGTCACACCTATGGAACGACCCAACACGTCCGTGCCCCGCCTATCACCCTCCCACTCCTAGAAATGCCATTCACGGTGAGCGTCTCGCCCGGACTTCCCAACCCCCCACTCCTGTCAGGACTGCATTAGGAATTCGGTCTGAGAGCTCCATGTGGTGACTCTCTTGGCCTCCTTTGCTGGAGGCCGACAGACCTCTCGCTACCCACCTTCTTCCCTGAAGCTAGGTGACCAAAAATAAATTTTCAATTTTGTTCCTACCCTTGCCTACTCGCTGGTTCTTTTGTGCTCGCTCTGGTGGTCTTAGAAAAACAAATCAGTAAGGAGAGGCTTAACTGAGAGGAATTAAGACGACACAGAGTAGTTTCACAGAAAGCTTCCTTCTGGATTTTACCTGAGGATATTTCTTTCTCCACGTTCTAAGGATCGTTTCCAAATGTTCTTCCTCAGATTCCACAAAACAGTGATTTCAATCTGCTCAATCTAAAGAATGGTTTAAATCTATGAGACGAATACACACATTGCAAAGCAGTTGCTGAGAAAGTTACTCTGCAGGTTTCATCGGAAGATGTTTCCTTGCTCACCACAAGCTTCTGGGCGTCACAAAATATCCCTTCACAGACACTTCAAAGACAGAATTTCGAAGCTGGGCAACATAGAGTAAGCATAAATCCTGTGAAGTGAATGCACATATCAGAGGGCAGATTCCTTGCATGCTTCTTTCTCGGTTTTATTTCAGTATGTTTCACTGTTTGCATTGTCCTCAATGGGCTCCGAAATATCACCTTTTCGGTTACACCGGAAGAGTGTTTGAACACTGCCTTGTGAGAAAAGACGTATAACTCCCTGAGCGGAATGCATAGATCACAAGTAGTTTCTCAGAAAGCTTCTATCCAGTTTTTATCTGAAGATATCTCCTCTTTCACCGTAGGCCTCAATGTGTTCCCAAATGTCCCTTCGCAGATTTGTGCATGACGGTGTTTCCAAACTGCATAATATAAGAAAGGTTTGAACTATGCGACATGAATAGATATATCTAACATTGAGCAGTTTCACAGAAATCTTTCCAGTTTTAGTCTGAGGATATATGTTTTTTCACCATAATCGCTTCTGGTTTCTTTCTGAGGTTATTTCTTTTTCAGGATATTCTAAGGAGCATTTCCAAATGTCCTTTCTCAGAGTCCACAGAAGCAGTGATTTCAAACTGCTGAGTCCAAAGAATGATTTAACTCTATGAGATGAATACAAACATCACAAAATTGCTGCACAGAAAGCTTCTCTCCAATTTGGGATGGAAGACATTTCCTTGCTTAACACAGGCCCCTGGTTGCCACTTACTATCCCTTTGCAGAAACCTCAAAGACGGACTTTCTAACTGGGAAATGTAGAGTAAGCTATAACTCTCTCAAAAGAGTGGACATGACAGAGAGCAGTTTCTTCCAGTGCTTCTTTCTGTTTTTTCGGACGACATTTCACTTTTTGCCATAGTCTTCATTGTGCTTCGAATATCACTCTTTTGGTTTTACAAAAACAGTGTTCATACTATGCCTATGAGAAGAAATTTATAACTTCCTGAGTGAAATGCACACATCACCAAGCAGTTTCTCAGAAAGCTACTTTCCGGTTTTTATATGACGATATTTCCTATTTCACCATAGGCCCAAATGCGATCCCAAATATCGCTTCACGAATGCATCCACGAGGGAATTTCCAAGCAGCGTAATGTAGAGTAAGCTTCATCTATGTGAGATGAATAAACACAGCAAAAAGCAGATTCACAGAAAGCTTCTTTCCAGTTTTTATCTGAAGATATTTCCTTTTTCAACCTAGTCCTGAAGGTGCTCCCTAAGGTTCCTTCGTGGATCCGTGCATGACAGTTTCTAAGCTGCGTAAGGTAAAGAGAGCTTTATCTATGTGAGACGATTACACATATTACTGAGTAGTTTCCTAGAAAGCTTCTTTCCAGTTTTTTTCTGAGGCTATTTCCTTTTTCATCATCGGCATCAACATGCTCCCGAATACCCCTGGTACCTGTTTCATCAAAACGGTTTCCATGACGCTGTATGAGAAGAGAGGTATAATACTGTGACTGGAATGCACATGTCACCAAGGAGTTCCTAGGAAAGCTTCTCTCCAGTTTTGGTCTGAACATATTTCCTTTTTCACCGTTAGCCTCAAAGTGCTCCCGAATATCCCATCACACGCTAAAGATACACAGGTTTAGAAAACTGCTCAATGAAAAGAGAGGCTTAACTGAGTGAGAGGAATTAAGACGACACA
>NW_016816365.1:11438-12779 GCF_001698545.2 Rhinopithecus bieti | reverse complement strand
GAAATATATCTAACACAAAGCAGTTTCACAGAAATCTTCTTTCCAGTTTTGTCTGAGGATATTTCCTTTTCACCATATTTTGCGTTATACTCCCAAATATCTCTTGGTAGTAGCTTTTCTCCAAAAGGGATTATGGAATCCTCTAGGAGAAGAAAGGTATATTTCTCTGATGGGAGTGCACATGTCACAAAGCAGCTCCTCAGAAAGCTTCTCTCCAGTTTCTATCTGAAGACGTTTCCTTTCTCACCATAAGCCTCAAAGCCCTCCAGAGTATCCCATCACAGACTAAACAAAAACAGTGTTATGATACAGCGCAATGAAAAGAGAAGCTTAACTGTGTGAGTGGAATTCACGTGAAACAGAGCAGTTTCACAGAAAGCTTCCTTCTGGTTTCTCTCTGAGGTTATTTCTTTTTCAGTATATTCTGAAGAGCATTTCTAAATGTCCTTTCTCGGAATCCACAGAAACATGACTTCAAACTGCTCAATCCAAAGAATGATTTAATGCTATGAGATAAATACAAACATCAAGGAAGAGTTGTGCAGAAAGCTTCTCTCCGATTTTCGATGGAAGATATTTCCTTGCCTCACACAGGCCTCCGGTTGCCACTTACTATCCCTTTGCAGAACCCTCAAATACCGAGTTTCAAACTGGGAAATGTAGAGTAAGCTTTAATCCTGTGAGAAAATGGACATGACAGAGAGCAGTTTCTTCGAGTACTTCTTTCTGTGTTGTATTAGACGACATAACACTTTTTACCTTAGACTTCAATGTGCTCTGAATATCACTGTTTTCTTCTACAGGAACAGTGTTTAAACTGTGCCTTATGAGAAGAAAGTTAAATCTCCCTGATTAAAATACTCACATCACCAAGCAGTTTCACAGAAAACTTCTCTCCAGTATTTATCTTACCTTATTTCCTATTTCAGCATAGGCCCGATGTGATCCCAAATATCCCTTCACGGATCCATCCACGAGGGAATTTCCAAGCTGCGTAATGTAAAGAAAGCTTCATCTATGTGATATGAATAAACATAGGCAAAAGCAGATTCACAGAAAGCTTTTTTCTAATTTTATCTGATTATATTTCCTTTTCACCATAGTCCTAAATGTGCTCCCGAAAGTCCCTTCATGGATTCGTCCATGAGAATTTCCAAGCTGCGTAATGTAAAAAAGCTTTATCTATGTGAGATGATTACACATATCACAGAGTAGTTTCCAAGAAAGCATCCTTCCAGTTTTTGTCTCAGGCTATTTCCCTTTTCAACTTCAGAATCAACATACTCCTGAATATCACTTGGTACCTGTTTGTCCAAAAGCGTTTCCCTGATGCTGTATGAG
>NW_016816365.1:0-7422 GCF_001698545.2 Rhinopithecus bieti | reverse complement strand
AAACATAGCAAAAAGCAGATTCACAGAAAGCTTCTTTCCAGTTTTTATCTGAAGATATTTCCTTTTTCATCATAGCCCTGAAGGTGCTACCGAAGGTCCCTCCATGGATCCATCCATGACATTTTCCAAGGTGCGTAATATAAAGAAAGCTTCATCTATGTGAGGTGAGTGAACATAGCAAAAAGCAGATTCACAGAAAGCTTCTTTCCAGTTTTTATCTGAAGATATTTCCTTTTTCACCATAGAGCAGAATGTACTCCAGAAGGTCTCTTCGTGGATCCGTCCATGACAGTTTCCAAGCTGCCTAATGTAAAGTAAGCTTTATCTATGCGAGATGATTACACATATCACAGGGTAGTATCCTAGAAAGCTTCTTTCCAGTTTTTGTCTGAGGCTATTTCCCTTTTCACCATAGGCATCAACATGCTCCCGAATATCACTTGGTAGTTTTTTCACCAAAAGGGTTTCCCCGACGCTGTATGAGAAGAGAAGTATAACACTGTGAGTGGATTGCACACATCAAAAAGCAGTTTCTCGGAAAGCTTCTCTCCAGTTTCAGTCTGAACATATTTCCTTTTTCCCCTTTAGCCTCAAAGTGCTCCCAAATACCCCATCACACCCTAAACATACCCAGGGCTAGAAAACTTCACAATGAAAAGGGAGGCTTATCTGAGTGAGAGGAATTAAGATGACACAGAGCAGTTACACAGAAAGCTTCCTTCTGGATTATACCTGAGGATATTTCTTTCTCCATATTCTAAGTATCGCTCCCAAATGTCCTTCCTCAGATTCCACAAAAACAGTGATTTCAAGCTGCTTAATCCAAAGAATGGTTTAACTCTATGAGACGAATGCACACATCGCCAAGCAGTTCCTCAGAACGTTTCTCTGCAGTTTTCATCAGAAGACGTTTCCTCGTTCACCACAAGCCTCGGGCGTTGGTAAATATCCCTTCACAGATTCTTCAAAGACAGTTTCGAAACTGGGCAACATAGAGTTAACATTAACTCTGTGAAGTGAATGCACATATCGGAGAGGAGATTCTTGGAACGCTTCTTCCTCAATTTTATTTCAGTATATTTCACTATTTGCCATGGTCCTTAATGCATTCCGAAATATCACATTTCCGTTTCCACAGGAAAAGGTTTCAAACACTGCCTTGTGAGAAAAGTGGTGTAACTCCCTGAGTGGAATGCATACATCACAAAGTTGTTTCCCAGAAAGCTTCTATCCAGTTGTTGTCTTAAGATATCTCCTCTTTCACCGTAGGCCTGAATGTGCTCCCGAATGTCCCTTCACTGATCTGTGCATGACGGAGTTTCCAAACAGCGTAATATAAGAAGGTTTTAACTATGCAGGACGAATAAATATAACTAACACAAAACAGTTTCACAGAAATCTTCTTGAAAAGAATGGACATGTCAGAGAGCAGTTTCTTTGAGTGCTTCTTTCTCTTTTTTATTGGACAACATTTCACTTTTTGCCGTAGTCTTCAATGTGCTCCGAATACCACTCTTTTGGTTTTACAGGAACAGTGTTCAAACTGTGCCTTATGAGAAGAAAGTTATTACTCCCTGAGGGGAATGCTCACATCATGCAGCAGTTTCTCAGAAAGCTTCTCTCCAGCTTTTATCTCACTATATTTCCTATTTCACCATAGACCCGAATGTGATCCCAAATATCCTTTCATGGATCCATTCATGAGAGAGATTCCAAGCTGCGTAATATAAAGAAAGCTTAACCTCTGTGAGATGAATAAACATAGGAAAAAGCAAATTCACAGAAAGCTTCTTTCCAGTTTTTATCTGAAGATATTTCCTTTTTCACCATAGTCCTGAATGTGCTCCCAAAGGTCCCTTCGTGGATCTGTCCATGACAGTTTCCAAGGTGCATAACATAAAGAAAGCTTTACTATGTGAGATGATTACACATATCACAGAGTAGTTTCCTAGAAATCTTCTTTCCAGTTTTTGTCTGAGGCTATTTCCCTTATCACCATCGGCATCAACATGCTCCCGAATATCACTTGGTACCTGTTTCTCCAAAATAGTTTCCCCGACGCTGTATGAGAAGAAAGGTATAACAATGTGACTGGAATGCAAACGTCACAAAGCAGTTCCTTGGAAAGCTTCTCTCCAGTTTCAGTCTGAACATATTTCCTTTTTCACTGTAAACCTCAAAGTGCTCCCAAATATCCCATCACACGCTAAACATACACAGGGTTAGAAAACTGCTCAATGAAAAGAGAGGCTTAACTGAGTGAGCGGAATTAAGATGACACGGGGAGTTTCACAGAAAGATTGTACTACATTTTTCCTGAGTATATTTCTTTCTCCATATTCTAAGGATCATTCCCAAATGTCCTTCCTGAAATGCCACAAATACAGTGAATTCAAGCAGCTCAATCCAAAGAGTGGTTTAACTCTTTGAGACGAATACACGCATCGCAAAGCAGTTCTCAGAAAGTTTCTCGACAAGTTTCATCGGAAGACGTTACCTTGATCACCACAAGCCTCCGGGCATCACTAAATATCCTTTCACAGATTCTTCAAAGACAGAGTTTCCAAACTGGACAACATAGAGTAAGCATTAACACTAGGAAATAAATGCACATATCAGAGAGCAGATTATTGGAACGCTTTCTCCTTGATTTTATTTCAGTATATTTTACTGTTCGCCATAGTTCAATGTGAACCAAAATATCACTCTTTCGGTTTCACAGGTACAGTGTTCAAACACTGTCTTGTGAGAAAAGAGGCATAACCCCCTGAGTGAAATACATAGATCACAAAGTAGTTTCACAGAAAGCTTCTATCAAGTTTTTATCTGAAGATATCTACTCTTTCAGCGTAGGCCTGAATGTGCTCCCGAATGTCCCTTCGCAGATCCGTGCATGACGGAGTTTCCAAACTGCATAATATAAGAAAAGTTTAAACTACGTGATATGAATAATTATATCTAACACAAAACACTTTCACAGAAATCTTCTTTCCAGTTTTTTTTGTGGATATTTCTTTTTTCACCATAGCGCTCCATATACTCCGGAATATCTCCTGGTAGCTTTTTCTCCAACAGGGATTCTAGAATCCTCTAGGAGAAAACAGGTAAATTTCTGTGAGTGGAATGCACATGTCACAAAGCAGCTCCTCATAAAGCCTCTCTCCAGTTTCTATCTGAAGAGGTTTACTTTCTCACCATAAGCCTCAAAGCCCTCAAGAATATCAATTCGCCGACTAAACAAAAACAGTGTTATGATACAGCTCAATGAAAACAGAAGCTTAACTGTGTGAGTGGAATTCACGTGACACAGAGCAGTTTCAAATAAAGCTTCCTTCTGCTTGCTCTCTGAGGTTATTTCTTTTTCAGGATGTTTTAAATAGCGTTTTCAAATTCCTTTCTCAGATTTCACAGAAACAGTGATTTCAAACTGCTCAACCCAAAGAATGATTTAACTCTATGAGATGAATACAAACATTATAAAAGAGTTGCGCGGAAAGCTTCTCTCCAATGTATGATGAAAGACATTTCCTTGCCTCACACAGGCCTCCGGTCGCCACTTACTAACCCTTCGCAGAACCCTCAAAGACCGACTTTAAACATGGAAAATGTAGAGTAAGCTTTAACCCTGTGAAAAGAATGGGCATGTCAGAGAGGAGTTTCTTCGAGTGCTTCTTTCTGTTTTTTATTGGACGACATTTCACTTTTTGCCATAGTCTTCAATGTGCTCTGAATATCACTCTTTTGGTTTTACAGGAACAGTGTTCAAACTGTGCCTTATGAGAAGAAAGTTATAACTCCCTGAGTGGAATACACACATCACCAAGCAGTTTCTCAGACAGCTTCTCTCCATTTTTTATCTGACTACATTTCCTATTTCACCATAGGCTCGTAGGTGATCCCAAATATCCCTTTGCAGTTCCATCCACGAGGGAGTTTCCAAGCTTGCGTAACGTAAAGAAAGCTTCATCTATGTGAGATGAATAAACACAGCAAAAAGCATATACACAGAAATCTTCTTTACAGTATTTATCTGAAGATATTTCCTTTTTCACCATAATCCAGAATGTGTTCCCGTAGGACCCTTCTTTGATCCCTCCATGACAGTTTCCAAGCTGTGTAATGTAAAGAAAGCTTTATCTATGTGAGATGATTACACATATCACAGGGTAGTATCCTAGAAAGCTTCCTTCTAGTTTTTGTCTGAGGCTATTTCCCTTTTCACCATCGGCATCAACATGCTCCCGAATGTCACTTGGTACCTGTTTCTCCAAAAGGGTTTGCCAACGCTGTATGAGAAGAGAGGTATAACATGGGGACTGGAATGCACACGTCACTAAGCAGTTCCTTGGAAAGCTTCTCTCTAGTTTTGGTCTGAACATATATCCTTTTTCACCGTTAGCCTCAAAGTGCTCCCGAATATCTCATCACACGCTAAACATGCAAAGGGCTAGAAAACTGCTCAGTGAAAAGAGAGACTTAACTGAGTGAGAGAAATTAAGATGACACAGAGCAGTTTCACAGAAAGCTTCCTTCTGGATTTTAATTGAGGATATTTCTTTCTCCATATTCTAAGGATCGTTCCCTAATGTCCTTCCTCAGATTCCACAAAAACAGTGATTTCAAGCTGCGCAATCCAAAGAATGGTTTAGCTCTATGAGACGAATACACACATTGCAAAGCAGTTGCTCAGAATGTTTCTCTGCAGGTTTCATCGGAAAGCGTTTCCTCGCTCCTCACAAGCCTCCAAGCGTCACTTAATATCCCTTCACAGATTCTCCAAAGACAGGGTTTTGAAACTGGGCAACATAGAGTAAGCATTAACTCTGTGAAGTGAATGCACATATCAGAGAGCAGATTCTTGGAACGCTTCTTCCTCATTTTATTTCAGTACATTTCACTATTCCCCATATTCCTCAAAGCGTTCTGAAATATTACTTTTTCAGTTTCAGAGGATCAGGTTCAAACACTGCTTTGTGAGAAAAGAGGTATAACACCGTGAGTGGAATGCATACATCTCAAAGTAGTTTCTCAGAATGCATCTATCCAGTTTTTATCTGAGGATAACTCCTCTTTCACCATAGGCCTGAATGTGCTCCCCAATGTCCCTTCATGGAACTGTGCATGACGGAGTTTCCAAACTGCGTAATATAGTTAAACTTTTAAATATGCCAGATGAATAAATATATCTAACACAAAGCAGGTTCACAAAAATATTCTTTACAGTTTTTTTTTCTGAATATTTCCTTTTTCACTGCATTGGTTGCTATACTCCCAAATATCTCTTGGTAGCTTTTTCTCCAAAAGGGATTCCAGAATCCTCTAGGAGAAGAAAGGTATGTTTCTGTGAATGGAATGCACACGTCACAAAGCAGCTCCTCAAGAAGCTTCTCTCCAGTTTCTATCTGAAGACGTNAAGCTTCTCTCCAGTTTCTATCTGAAGACGTTTCCTTTCTCAACGTAACCCTCAAAGCCCTCCAGAATATCCCTTCACAGACTAAACAACAGCAGTGGTATGATACAGCTCAATGAAAAGAGAAACTTAACTGTGTGAGTGGAATTCACGTGACACAGAGCAGTTTCACAGAAAGCCTCTTTCTGGTTTCTCTCTTAGGTTATTTCTTTTTCAGGATATTCTAAAGAGCGTTTCCAAATGTCCTTTCTCAGATTCCACCTGAAGAGTGATTTCAAACTGCTCAATCCAAAGAATGATTTAACTCTATGAGATGAATACAAAGATCGCAAAAGTGTTGTGCAGAAAGCTTCTCTCCGATTTTCGATGGAAGACTTTTCCTTGCCTCACACAGGCCTCCGGTCTCCACTTAGTATCCCTTCGCAGAATCCTCAAAGACGGACTTTCAAACTGGGAAATGTAGAGTAAGCTTTAACCCTGTAATAAGAATGGACATGTCAGAGAGCAGTTTCTTCGAGTGCTTCTTTCTGTTTTTTATTGGACGACATTTTACTTTTTGCCATAGTCTTCAATGTGCTCCGAATATCACTCTTTTGCTTTTACACGAACAGTGTTCAAACTGTGCCTTATGAGAAGAAAGTTATAACTCCCTGAGTGGAATGCGCACATCACTAGGCAGTTTCTCAGAAAGATTCTCTCCAGTTTTATCTCACTATATTTCTTATTTCACCATAGGCCCGAATGTGTTCCCAAATATCCCTTCATGCATGTATCCACGAGGGAGTTTCCAAGCTTGCGTAATGTAAAGAAAGCTTCATCTATGTAAGATGAATAAATGTATCAAAAAGGGTATTCAAAGAAATCTTCTTTCCAGGTTTTATCTGAAGATATTTCCTTTTTCAACATAGTCCAGTATGTGCTCCCGAAGGTCCCTTCTTCAATCCCTCCCTGACAGTTTCAAAGCTGCGTAATGTAAAGAAAGCTTTATCTATGTGAGATGATTACACATATAAAGAGTAGTTTCCTACAAGGTTTCTTTCCAGTTTTTGTCTTAGGCTATTTCCCTTTTCACCATCGGCATCAACATGCTCCCGAATATCACTTGGTACCTGTTTCTCCAAAAGGGTTTCCCCGACGCTGTGTGACAAGAGAGGTATAACACTGTGAGTGGAATGCACACGTCACAAAGCATTTCCTCGGAAAGCTTCTCTCAATTTTGGTTCTGAACATATTTTCTTTTTCAACGTTAGCCTCAAAGTGCTCCTGAATATCCCATCACATGCTAAACATGCACAGGGATAGAAAACTGCTCAATGAAAAGAGAGGCTTATCTGGGTGAGAGGAACTAAGACGACACAGAGCAGTTTCACAGAAAGCTTCCTTCGGGATTTTACCTGAGGATATTTCTTTCTGCATATTCTAAGGATCGTTCCCAAATGTCCTTGCTCAGATTCCACAAAACAGTGATTTCAAGATGCTCAATCCAAAGAATGTTTTAACTCTAGGAGACGAATACACAAATCGCAAAGCACTTGCTCAGAACGTTTCTCTGCATTTTTCATCGGAAGACGTTTCCTCGCTCACCACAAGCCTCCGGGCGTCACTAAATATCCCTTCACAGATACTTCAAAGACAGAGTTTCGAAACTGTGCAACATAGAATAAGCATTAACTCTGTGAAGTGAATGCACATATCAGAGAGCAAATTTTGGAAAGCTTCTCCCTCGATTTTATTTCAGTGTATTTCACTATTCGCCATTGTCCTCAATGAGTTCCGAAATATCACTTTTTCGGTATCATAGGAACAGCGTTCAAACACTGACTTGTGAGAAAAGAGGTATAACTCCCTGAGTGGAATGCATACATCACAAAGTAGTTTCTCAGAAAGCTTCTATCCAGTTTTTAACTGAAGATATCTCCTCTTTCATCATAGGCCTGAATGTGCTCCCAAATATCCCTTCGTGGAATCTGGAGTTCCAAACTGCTTAATATAATTAAAGTTTTAACTACGTG
>NW_016816364.1:0-981 GCF_001698545.2 Rhinopithecus bieti | reverse complement strand
CTCCCAAAGTGCTGGGATTACAGGCTTGAGCCACCGCGCCCGGCCAATAAGTCATTTTCTAATGAATATTGTATACCCAAGTTTCAAATTAAATCCCACTCTCCTACTCTACTGTTTGTTTTTTAATATTATAAATATTTGAAGAAATATGTTCATTTTCTTGTGATAAAGTCAGAAGAATATTTTACTGAAACCTGGATTATTCAAAACAATTTATTTCTATATCATTTTACACTGTCTTAGTGAATTTATTTAGGAAACATATATGTTGTATCATATTTTTAATAGTTGAACTTTAGTAAAGAGCTACTTTTTTCACTATAGAAGATTTTTTAAAAATCTGAAGTATGCTGTTTGTGATATTTTGTCTGTGTAAATATTCTAGGAACCATTTTACATAGTTCAGTATAAATTAGTTAAGCTGACTTCCCTTCACTTTTTTTTTGTTGTTGTTGTTGTTACACCTTTGGTAAGGAAATTAAAAATGTTCCTTCAAAAGAATGCCTTTTTCTTATATAGCAAAGATAGAAATCCTTGTCCTTCCTGGGACAAAAGGAAAGGGGAGCGTGGATAAGTGTATACTACGTTTATGTGAAGGAAAAATAGATGCTTTATGGGAGACACAAAATAGAGCAAGTGGTTTATGTCTTTGTAGATTATAAATCGAACTGTAACTGACAATTGAAAAACATGTTGTCATTAAAAATTTCATAAATGTTTTCTGAAACTATGTTTTTTCTCTGTCATATAGTCTATGCCACACACCACAATTGCCAATGCTTTTTTAAAATAGACAGGTGTTTCCTATTTACTTCCCACTTAACTGATCTTTGAAGGCTTATATCGGAAGTATTGTTTATTCACCTATGAAATTAATTTTACTGATGCAAATAAATTTGCTTAGTTTTAAATCATCATGGGATATGTCAATATTAACTTTACTGACTAAGATTTCAAGAAATATAATTATATATCTTTTTT
>NW_016816363.1:0-876 GCF_001698545.2 Rhinopithecus bieti | reverse complement strand
AAAAAAAAAAAAAAAAAAAAGGTATTGAGAAGAATGGTATTGAAATAATACTGAAAGAAATCATGGATTGAAGTCAAAGGCATTGCTACCTGCATTGAAATCATTCATGCAGTGTTGTAAATGTAATATTTTGCACACGTATATCAACCAAATTGTTGCAACACATAGGTCTGCATGCACACCTAACAGAGCCCTTTCCCCTAAAATGACATGCTTTTTTTCTTATAATCTTAACTATTCAAACCTATTTATACTTAGAAAAAATCAAGAATAAGTGTTTTTACAATGGATAATAGTCTGAGTTCAGTAGTTTTAAACTTTTTATATCTACATAAACTGGTACAGATATATCATTATCAGGGCAGTTATCCTCTAGGTCTCTTTGTAATGAGGAATTGATACTGTGAAGTGTGGGGAATTTACAATCTCAAGTGTGGAGGTTAAGTGGAAAAGTCCTCCTTGGTAAATATAATGGATTAATTATGTTTTCCTGTAAGGAAACTATGAAATCAAGGAAGTCCAAGTTTGGCATCCCCTTGGTATTTGGGGTGGAAATTAACACTTCTTTCAATGGTAGTGTTTGGACGAATGGATGCAAGATGGTGCACTTCCGGGTTCTTCATCACCAACTTTTCCGCGCACGCAAAATGCAGCCTGCGCCCGGGAAGGTGCAGACCAACCGGGCATGCGCCAGGTGACGTCAATCCGAAGAGACCAAGATTTACCTGGTCGCACCTGCGGAACGCCCCCCCCCCTCCCCACCATGCCCGTGCCCCGCCTATTGCCCTCCCACTCCTAGAAAAGCCGCTCCTGGCCGGCCCGCTGCGTGGACTTCCCGGCTCCTTCACTCCTGTTGGAACTGCAGGAACTCCGTCC
>NW_016816362.1:0-1482 GCF_001698545.2 Rhinopithecus bieti | reverse complement strand
ATCACACACTGGAGCCCATTATGGGGAGCGGGGAGGGGGGAGGGATGGTATTGGGAGTTATACCTGATGTAAATGACGAGTTGATGGGTGCTGACGAGTTGATAGGTGCAACACACCAACATGGCACAAGTATACATACATAACAAACCTGCACGTTGGGCCCATGTACCCTAGAACTTAAAGTATAATAATAATAATAATAATAATAAAAATATATTATATATATATAAAATCAAAGTGTGGGATTTTTTGTAAATTTTTTTCTGGAAAGATGGTTTATCACTGTTAATTTCTCAAAGAGAGGACTGAGACTCTAGATTTTAAGATATTTAGCAGCATTTCTAGACTCTCAGGGCTAGATGCTAGTAACAACCTTACCAACTCCACTTCCAGTCATGAACAAGGCCCAGGGTAAAGTTAGTTAAAAACTACTGAACTATAGAAACCCTAGCCAGTCACATGGACTTTCTGTTACCTCTATGAGCTCATTGTCTACAACTCTTTCCCTTCCACACTCTGCTCTAGCTGCAGTAACCTGGATGTTTAACAAACAATTTGAGCAGGCTTCTGGTGGGGATCACCACACTTGTCGATCTTGATGCATGCTTACATGATTATTCCCATATTGTTTTATTTAGATATTTACTTCAAAGTCACTTTGGAGACAAATTATTGTATGCTTGTTTCACTTGAAACCAAGGTGTACTCACAATAGAGAATTTTGTCTCATTTTTATGTGAAATTGACTATATCAATTAATACAAAGAAAACAAAAAACTTTATGCTATAACCACTAAAACAAGAAAAAGTAATGTCTATAAACCGAAATTCAAAATGTAACATTTAATGTCAGCATTTGAAGCAACATTTTCATGTGACAAAAATGTAGATCTCCTAAATAAAAGTAAACTCTGAGAGGAGAAAAAATAGCACTTCACAAATAAAACTGACCCCCAAATTGCAGAACAGGCAGGCTCAAAGCATTCAAAGAGACCTCAAACCAATCAAAAATTCTATACAGCCAGGAAAATAATATTTCATATCAACCAAGCAAACACTTAATCAATAGAGACAACTTTATAATTTTAAATTGTTTCACTTGCCATACTGCCTCCCAGACACAGGTGAAGCCTTCAAAACTGAAATCCATATGTTCAGGTTGAGGACCTGATTCCCAATTCTGGAAGGAGTAAAACAGCCCTTATGTGCTAATTTATTGTATTTATTCTAGTCTTTCTAGAGGATAAATGATGAATTGATTAATTATATTTATTTCTGTTTTCCAATCTCAGAAGTCACTCTTGGTTGAAAATGCCAGGCATTGATCACAAACATTTAAGGTCCTGAGAGAAAACAATGCAGTTATATCATATAATTGACAATCTGTTAATACAGGTTCAGTATTTTTCTAATATTAGCTTATATATTGCTCTTATACAAAATGTTATTGAAATGATACTAAGCTATCAATAATGAAGAAAA
>NW_016816361.1:0-1483 GCF_001698545.2 Rhinopithecus bieti | reverse complement strand
TAACAAAGGAAATATTCTCTTATAAAAACTAGAAAGAAGCATTCTGAGAAACCACTTTGTGATGTGATAATTTATCTAACCGAGTTACACAATTGTTTTCATGGATCAGTTTGGTAGCACTGTTTTTGGGGAATCTGCAATAGGATATTTGGGAGTGAATTGAAGCCTATGGTGACAAAGGAGATATGTTCAGAAAAAAGTTTTTTTGAGAAATTGCTTTGTGATGTGTGAATTCCTCTCAGAGATTTACACCTTTATTTTCATGGCGCTGTTTGCTAACACTATTTTCATGGGATCTGCAAAGGGATATTCATGAGCACATTGAGGCCTTTTTTTGAAAAACGAAAATATCCTCAGACTAAAACTAGAAAGAAGCTTTCTGAGAAAGTGCTTTGTAATGTGTGAATTCATCTCAGAGAGTTACAATGTTGTTTTCATTGAGCAGTTTGTTAACAATGTTTTTGTGGAATCTGCAATAGGATGTTTGGAAGGGCATTGAAGACTATGGTGACAAAGGATATATTCTCAGTTAAAAACCAAAAAAAGCCTTCAGAGAAACTGCTTTCTGATATGTGAATTCAGCTTACAGAGATACACTGTTCTTATCATGAGCAGTTTGATAACTCTGTTTTCTTGGTATCTGCAATGGGATATTTTGGAGCACATTGAACCTTATGATGACAAAGGAAATACCATATTAATGCAAGAAATAAGCTTTCTGAGAAACAGTTTTGTGATGTAATAATTCCTCTCACAGAGTTGCATGATGCTTTTCATGGAGCAGTTTGGTAGCACTGTTTTTCGGGAATCTCAGAAGGGATATTTTGGATTGCATTGAAGCCAAGGGTGACAAAGGAAATAGCCTCAGATAAAAACTAGAAAGAAGCATTCTGGTAAACGGCTTTGTGATACGTGAATTCATCTCACAGAATTACACTGTTCTTTCCATTTAGCAGTTTGCTAACACTGTTTTTGTGGAATCTGCAAAGGGAAATTTTGGAGTGCATTTAAAATTTAGGTGACCAAGAACACTTAACAGGGGCGGAGCAAGATGGCCCAATAGGAACAGCTCCAGTCTCCAACTCCCAGCGCAAGTGACACAGAAGACCGGTGATTTCTGCATTTTTCAACTGAGGTACTGGGGTCATCTCACTGGGGAGTGGCGGACAATCAGTGCTGGTCAGCTGCTGCAGCCCGAACAGCGAGAGCTAAAGCAGGGCGAGACATTGCCTCACCTGGGAAGCGCAAGGGGGAAGGGAATCACTTTTCCTAGCCAGGCGAACTGAGACACACAACACCTGGAAAATCGGGTAATTCCCACCCCAATACTGTGCTTTAAACAAACGGGCACCTGGCCGGGAGGGTCCAACGGCCACGGAGCCACCCTCATTGCTAACACAGCAGTCTGCAATCTAACCACAAGGCAGCAGCGAGACTGGGGGGGGGGCGCCATTGCTAAGGCTTAAGAAGGTAAACAAAGCCG
>NW_016816360.1:0-981 GCF_001698545.2 Rhinopithecus bieti | reverse complement strand
TGCAACACAGTGAGATGAATTCACAGATCAGAAAGAAGTTTCTCAGGAAGATTCTTTCACGTTTTCAACTGATGATATTTTCTTTATCAACGTAGGCCTCAATGCGATCAAAAGAAACCCTTCTCAGGTTCCTCAAAGACAATGTTAATGGACTGCTCCAAGAAGCATAAGTGTAACTCTGTGAGATGAAATCACACATCACCAAAAAGTTTCTAAGAAAGCTTCTTTCTAGTTTTAATCTGAGGATATTTCCTTTCTCTCCATTAGCTTCATTGCGATAAGCAGTATGAACTGCAGATTTCCAGAAAACTGTGTTAGCAAACTGATCACTGAAGTGAAACGTGTGACACTGTGAGTTGCATTCACACATGGCAATGCAGTTTCTCAGAAGCCTTCTTTCCAGTTTTGATCTCAGGATATTTCCTTTTTCACCATAGCCCTCTATGAGCTCCCGCATATGACTTTGTAGAATCCATGACAATAGTGTTAGCAAAATGTTCCAAAATGGGAAGGGTGGGACTCTGTGTGATGAAGTCACACATCGGAAAGCTTCATCTCAGAAAGCTTCTCTCTAGTTGTTATGTGAGGATATTTCCTTTCCCACCATGGCCCCTATGGGCTACCAAATATCACTTTGCAGATTCCACGAAAAGAGTGTTAGCAAACTACTTCCTGAGGTCTAAGTTGTAACTCTGTGAGATGAATTCACAGATCCCAAAGAAGTTTCTCAGAAAGCTTCTTTAACGTTTTGAACTGATTTTATTTCTTTATCAACGTAGCCCTAAATGCGATCCAAGAAGCACTTCTCAGGTTCCTCCAAGTCAGTGTTAATGGGCTGCTCCACCAAATATAAGTGTAACTCTGTGAGATGAATTCACACATCACCAAGAAATTTCTAAGAAAGCTTCTCTGTAGTTGTCATCTAAGGATATTTCTTTGTCACCGTAAGCTTCATTGCAATAAGAAGTATCCCATTGCAGA
>NW_016816359.1:8472-9451 GCF_001698545.2 Rhinopithecus bieti | reverse complement strand
AACACCAATTTTAGTAAAGCTTTATATATATGGAGTTCTTATTTACTTAAAACTCACAATTTACTACATGTAATCATATAGAGCTAACACAGCACTTAGAGACAAACTTTATTGGGGCCTTAATGGATTTATAGGAATATAAAGTTATACAACAAGAGCTGGATGTCACCAAAAGAGTGCACTGGTTGGCTGCTGCAGGACCATCTCACAGGCATTATTTGCTTTGGTAAGTTCACCATGATCCAGGCCATGGCCTTAAATCACAGAGGTCTTACAATCCGATCTTGCCCATGTCTTAGAATTCACCGAAATTCAGGAAGTGAAATCATGCTTGTTCATAAGACTGAAAGATACAGAAAGAGAACAAAAGTTTATTGAGTTATAATGAGAAATTCCATGATCATACAGGTCAGATATGTCTGCTGAGCAGAAAACACCCCACTTTCCCTATTAAGCAGGTTAAAGAGAATGCAAAATTATTAGATGAGTGCTTAATAAATATTAAATCAAAGGCATACAATGCTGATAACCTGCATCTTGTTAGTATCTAATGTATTTGAATGCAAAATAATTTATGTGTTAGGTGGACTAGATGTTTCTATTATCCTAGGCATATTTCTCCCCCAAAAAGTACAGGGATGTCTACTGCTGTTACTTATGTTTTATTAGGCTTCCAAAACTGATCAATCAGCCTCACTGTTCCCTCATAGCCCCTTGACAAACTGCTATATTCCTTGGAAATTTTACATTTATTTGTTTACACAAATAATACATGAATAAATACATGAATAAAATCTAACTGTATATAATTCAAACAACATAGACAGAATTCTTCTTACTGCTGAACTTTTACCATTCCTCAGTCTTTCTCCTATTTCCATAAGAAAACATAGGTATCACTTCTTCCTAGACCTTTTTATTTCTATTTAAATATACACATACATAGTATTTATAATTATATAATAATTTAGATGTGGAG
>NW_016816359.1:2006-7041 GCF_001698545.2 Rhinopithecus bieti | reverse complement strand
CCCATGATAGGCCCCAGTGTGTGATGTTCCCCTTCCCAAGTCCAGGTGATCTCATTGTTCAGTTCCCACCTATGAGTGAGAACATGCGTTGTTTGGTTTTCTGTTCTTGCGATAGTTTGCTGAGAATGACGGTTTCCAGCTGCATCCATGTCCCTACAAAGGACACAAACTCATCCTTTTTTATGGCTGCATAGTATTCCATGGTGTATATGTGCCATATTTTCTTAATCCAGTCTGTCACTGATGGACATTTGGGTTGATTCGAAGTCTTTGCTACTGGGTATATACCCAAAGGTAAAGAATTTATTGATGATTTTCAAACTTTCCTGATTTCTCAGAAAGATCTATTTAAGCCAAGTCATATAGTCTACAAAATCATGAATTTATATTAAAATGAGTTGATTTATCACTACTTAAAGAATAAATTTCTCAATGTAGTAAAATTGTGTATAAGATAAGACAGAAGTATAAAAGTATTATAGAATGAGGTAAAGGTTAAATATATATTACAAAATATATTCTCTATTAGCTATTAATGACACATAAAATATGACATTTCTTACTATTACAGTTGATCAAATTAAAAAAAGAGAAATACCCCAAAATATGATCAAGAGTCTAAGGTGAACAGCAAAAGAAAAGATGTGGTTCACTGCGTGCAGTGGCTCACGCCTGCAATCCCAGCACTTTGGGAAGCCGAGGTGAGCAGATTACGAGATGAAGAGATGGAGGCCATCCTGGCCAACATGGTGAAGCCCCATCTCTACTAAAAGTACAAAAAAAATCAGCTGGGCATGGTGGCATGCACCTGTAGTCCCAGCTACTCAGGAGCCTGATGCAGGAGAATCGGTTGAACCTGGGAAGTGGAGGTTGCAGTGAGTCGAGGTCACACCACTGCACTCCAGCCTGGGCAACAGAGTGACAGTCCCTCTCAAAAAAATAATAATAATAATAATAATGTGGTTCATAACTTGGGTCACTTAAACAATAAGCAAAAGAAAATTAAAACATACAATGCAAAAGAGAAATGATCTTTCCAAAATAACAACTTAATAATCCCTCATTGATACATAATCAACTTTAATAAAACTAAGTTTCTTAAATGCCCTGAAAAGCCATGAAAAAAATTAGAGTAAAATAAATGGAGAAAAGTGTTTCATATAACACTCAATAAAGCCATTCAGTAACCACTAAAAAACAACTCAATAAAAAAAGACTCAAAAACCACGAAATTAAAAGAAGATAAAATATCACTATGAATCCACCACTGGGAAGAAAATTCGTCACCTAGAATGACTACATTTGGTTCAGAAAACTGATAGAAAGAAAATACAAAATCAGTTACAAATGAAAGTACTAAATAAAAGAGTAAAAGAAGAAATTGAAAAACACGAAAGAAAAAAACTGAAACTGATACCAATTACGTTAAAATCAATGTAAAGCAGTGAATGTAAAAAAAGAAAAACAAAAAAAAGACAAAAGAATCAGACTGAGAAGAAGCAATGACAATGAACAGGAGTGGCAAAGAGATACCAGTGACATCCCCATGAGAAAACACACAACCAAGAAGCTTTGTGACAATGGGATCCTTTCTGAGTGTAAGTTTTTAAGCAGTTTGACCAAGGAAGCTCCAGTTTCACACCCACTGCTGGGGCCTATCTGATAACAGACTTCCTGCATTCATTCTCAAAGGAAGGCCCAAGTTACCCCATCAATGGCATGATGACCCAGTCCTGGAGACAGAAAAGCACGCCCATCACAAGTGGTGATTTGGAGCCTGTATGGGAGAGTTTATGTGCAGTCTTATGCCTGTGGTGGTGCGTTTACGTGCATGTCTGTGTGGGGGAACACTTGGGCCCACAACCTTGTGCCCCTGTGAGGTTTCTTGTGTCTCTGCTTGTGTGTTTGTGATTACGTTTCGGGGTGTGGAGTCCCTTCGGAGTGCGTGTGTGTGTGTCTCTGTCTGTGGTCTGTGGGCATCTGCCTGTATGAGTGAGAGTGGGAAAATGGGCACATGGCAGAGACAGCCTACCTGTACACACTGAAATGTGAATCATTGTTGTGTTCACATGGATGGACTGGAAAGAAAGGCAACAGGACACAACTTGCCAAGGCTCCCACTGGCTCAGGATTGGACATTTACAGAGTCCACAAGGAGAATGGGGACAAACAATGAGCCAAGAGGTACTGGAAAATCTATGAATTCATGATGACATTGAACTTAAAAGTAACACCTGGGTAGCTCTCTCTCTCTCTCTCATTTTTTTTTATAATACTTTAAGTTCTAGGGTACATGTGCACAATGTGTAGGTTTGTTACATATGTATACATGTGCCATGTTGGTGTGCTGCACCCTTTAACATGTCATTTACATTAGGTATATCTCCTAATGCTATTCCTTCCCCCTACCCCTACCCCACAACAGGCCCTGGTGTGTGATGTTCCCCACCCTGTGTCCAAGTGTTCTCATTGTTCACCAGAGAAACTGAACTGGTGACTTTCATCTCTGCTCCTTTAAGAACGAAAGGGAAGCCTCCCTCCAGGCCTGGTGCTGCAAGGGGACACACCCATCACCAATGAGCAGAAGAAGCAGCAGTCTGGATAGAACATTTGTCCCACAGAGAGCTGAAAGTGAAAGGAAAAAGGAAGAAGAAGAACAAAGAAAGAGAAGGAGAAAAAGAACAAGTGGCAGCTTCATGCCACCACAGCTGTCCTGAAGGATCTAGTTCAGGGGTATATCACTGCATGATGACATACACAACAAGTGGCAAAGAAACACGAGTGACATCCGGGTGAAAAGACACACCACTGAAAAGCTTCTCATCAATGGGGTCCTTTCTGAGTGGGATCAAGGGCTCT
Source organism: Rhinopithecus bieti (assembly GCF_001698545.2). Lineage (NCBI taxonomy): Eukaryota > Metazoa > Chordata > Mammalia > Primates > Cercopithecidae > Rhinopithecus > Rhinopithecus bieti. The sequence continues at coordinate 4,182 of NW_016816359.1, read as the reverse complement.
GATCTACAAGTAGGCCTGTAGGAACAAAAGAGAACAAAGGTGCAGGCAAAATCTTGCCCTCTGAATGTCATCAGCACACTTCAAGTGGCCACCAAGTCCCTAGTACACAAGACCAAGGGAGGGAGGGACCCTGGAAATGGGAGGAGAGATGAAAAGGGGGAGAAACCAGACCCCAAGAAAAAGAGGTAATCAGCCACCCATGGCAAATAGGGACAGAGGGCAGAAAGAGGAGGGGGATTCTGATTATGCACTTCAGGGGTCAGACAGGGTCCATCTAATTTTCTTAGGAAAAGTAAGCATGTTCTCCCTGGTGATGTGCCCGTGCCCACACGACCCTCCCCAAACCACAAGTGGACTAAAAGTAAAGACAGTGAAGATTAAAAAAAAGTGGGAGGCTGGCAAGATGGAGGAATAGGAACAGCTCCAGTCTGCAGCTCCCAGCGAGATCGACGCAGAAGATGGGTGATTTCTGCATTTCAAACTGAGGTACCAGCTTCATCTCACTGGGACTGGTTGGACGGTGGGTGCAGCCCAAGGAGGGTGAGCCAAAGCAGGGTAAGGGTGTCACCTCACCAGGGAAGTGCAAGGAATCAGGGAATTCCCTCTCCTAGCCAAGGGAAGCCATTAGGGACTGTACCATGCACTCCAGCCCAGATACTGCACTTTTCCCATGATCTTCACAACTCGCAGACCAGGAGATACACTCTGGTACCCATGCCACCAGGACCCTGGGTTTCCAGCACAAAACTGGGTGGCCATTTGGACAGACACCAAGCTAACCACAGAAGTGTTTTTTGTTTTTTGTTTTTTTTTTTCCATACCCCAGTGGCACCCAGAAGTCCAGTCAGACAAAACCGTTCACTTCCCTGGAAAGGAGGCTGAAGCCAGTGGGCCAACCGGTCTGGCTCGGTGGGTCCCAACCCCATGGAACCCAGCAAGCTAAGATCTACTGGCTTGAAATTCTCGCTGCTAGCACACCAGTCTGAGTTTGACTTGGGATGCTGGAGCTTGGTGGGGGGAGGGGCATCTGCCATTGCTGAGACTTAAGTAGGCGGTTTTACCCTCACAGTGTAAACAAATCTACCGGGAAGTTTGACCTGAGTGGAGCCCACTGCAGCTCAGCAAGGCCACTGCGGCCAACCTGCCTCTCCAGATTCCCTCCTCTCTGCACAGGGCATCTCTGAAAGAAAGGCAGCAGCCCCAGTCAGGGACTTATAAATAAAACCCCACCTCCTTGGGACAGAGCACCTGGGGAAAGGGGCAGTTGGGGGTGCAGCTTCAGCAGACGTAAACGTCCCTGCCTGGTACTTCTGAATAGAGTAGCAGATCTCCCACCACAACATTCAAGCTCTGATAACGGACAGACTGACTCCTCAAGTGAGTCCCTGACACTCGTGTGTCCTGACTGGGAGACACCTCCCAGTAGGGGCCGGCAGATACCTCATACAGAAGAGCTCTGGCTGGCATCTGGCAGGTGTCCTTCTGGGACAAAGGTTCCAGAGGAAAGAACAGGCAGCAATCTTTGCTGGTCTGCAGCCTCCGCTAGTGATACCCCGGCAAACAGGGTCTGGAGTGAACCTCCAGCAAATTCCAGCAGACCTGCAGCAGAGGAGCCAGATTGTTAGAATAAAAACTAACAAACATAAAGGAATAGTATCAACATCAACAAAAAGGACATTCAATCAGAGACCTCAGCTGATGGTCACCAACTTCAAGGACCAAAGGTAGATAAATCCATGAGGACAGGGAGAAACCAGCACAAAAAGGCTGAAAATTCCAAAAACCAGAACACTTCTTCTCCTCCAAAGAATCACAACTCCTCACCAGCAAAGGAACAAAACTGAGAATGAGTTGGAAAAATTAACAGAGGTAGGCTTGAAAAGGTGAGTAAGGCTGGGCGCAGTGGCTCAAGCCTGTAATCCCAGCACTTTGGGAGGCTGAGACAGGTGGATCACGAGGTCAGGAGATCGAGACCATCCTGGCTAACATGGTGAAACCCCGTCTCTACTAAAAAATACAAAAAACTAACCGGGTGAGGTGGTGGGTGCCTGTAGTCCCAGCTACCCGGGAGGCTGAGGCAGGAGGAAGGCGTAAACCCGGGAGGCGGAGCTTGCAGTGAGCTGAGATCTGGTCACTGCACTCCAGCCTGGGTGACAGAGCGAGACTCCATCTCAAA
>NW_016816359.1:0-1885 GCF_001698545.2 Rhinopithecus bieti | reverse complement strand
AAAGCAAAAAACCAAAAAAAAAAAAAAAAAAAAAAAAAAAGAAAAGAAAAGAAAAGAAAAAAAAAGAAAAGAAAAGGTGAGTAATAACAAACTCCTCCAAGCTAAACGAACATGTTCTAACCCAATGCAAGGAAGCTAGTTTAGATGAAAAAAGTTAGATGAATTGCTAACTAGAATAACCAGTTTAGAGAGGAAGATAAAGAACCTGATGGCACTGAAAAACACAGCATGAGAACTTTGTGAAGCATACACAGGTATAAATAGCTGAATCAATCAAGCAGAAGAAAGGATATCACAGATTGAAAATCAACTCAATGAAATAAAGCAAGAAGACAAAATTAGAGAAAAAAGAGACCAAAGAAATGAGCAAAGCCTCCAAGAAATATGGGACTATGTGAAAAGAACAAAACTTCATTTGATTTGTGCACCTGAAAGTGACGGGGAGAATGGAACCAAGTTGGAAAAGACTCTTTACGATATTACCCAGGAGAACTTCCCCAACCTAACAAGGCAGATGAACATTCATATTCAGGAAATACAGAAAACACCACAAAGATATTCCTTGAGAAGAGCGTAATCGTCAAGATTCACAAGATTCACACCAAGACACATAATCGTCAGATTCACAAGGTTGAAAAGAAGGAAAAAATATTAAGGGCAGACAGAGAGAAAGGTTGGGTTAGCCACAAAGGGAAGACAATCAGAATAACAGCAGATCTCTCGGGAGAAATCCTACAAGCCAGAAAAGAGTGGGGCCAATATTCAACTTTCTTAAAGAAAAGAATTTTCAAACCAAAATTTCATATTCAGCCAAACTAAGTTTCATAAACGAAGGAGAAATGAAATCCTTTACAGACAAGCAAATGCTGAGAGATTTTGTCACCACCAGGCCTTCCTTACAAGAGCTCCTGAAGGAGGCACTAAACATGGAAAGGATCAACCAGTACCAGCCACTGCAAAAAAATGCTAAATTGTAAAGACTATCAACATGATGAAGAAACTGCATCAATTAACAGGCAAAATAACCAGCTAGCATCATAATGACAGGATTAAATGCACACACAATAATATTAACCTTCAATGAAAATGGGCTAAATGTCCCAAAGAAAAGACACAGACTGGCAAATTGGATAAAGAGTCAGGACCCATTGCTGTGCTGTATTCAGGAGACCCATCCCATGTGCAAAGACATACATAGGCTCAACATAAAGGGATGGAGGAATATTTATGAAGCAAATGGAAAGCAAAATAAAGCAGGGGAAAAAAGCGAAAAAAAAAGCAATCCTAGTCTCTGATAAGACAGAGTTTACATGAGAAAAGATCAAAAAAGACAAAGAAGTACATAATGATAAAGAATTCAATGCAACAAGAAGACCTAAGTATACTAAATATACATGCACCCAATACAGGAGCACCAAGATTCATAAAGCAAGTTCTTAGAGACCTACAAAGAGACTTACACTCCCACACAAAAATAGTGGGAGACTTTAACACCCCACTGTCAGTATTAGACAGATCAATGAGAAAGAAAATTTACAAGGATATCCAGGACTTGAACTCAGCTCTGGACCAAGTGAACCTAATAGAAATCTACAGAACTCTCCACCCCAAATCAACGGAATATACATTCTTCTCAGCAGCACATTGCGCTTATTCTAAAACTGACCACATAGTTGGAAGTAAACCACTCCTCAGCAAATGCAAAACGGAAATTATAACAAACAGTCTCTAAGACCACAGTGCAATCAAATTATAACTCAGGATTAAGAAACTCACTCAAAACTGCACAACTGCATGAAAACAGAACAATCTGCATCTGAATAACTACTGGGTAAATAATGAAATGAAGGCAGAAATAAAGATGTTCTTTGAAAGAATGAAAACA
>NW_016816358.1:0-903 GCF_001698545.2 Rhinopithecus bieti | reverse complement strand
AGCAAAATCTGCCTTCCCTTTCATATGTAAACAGTTAGGTACAATGATAGAAGGCCACTGTTTCTCAAGTGGCCCCCCTCCTTTTACATATAACATGTGGATTCAGTAAGTACTAATCAAACCCTCACAAGAAAGTGAGCACTTACCTCACTACCTACCCTCCCTATTACTTTCTTTCCTCCTTCTCTCCTGCTTCTCTTCCCCCTTTAAATATCGAAGCCCTCAAACACCTCTTTGGAAAAAGCACAGATCACAGATGCTACTGCAACCTGTGTCTCTTTTTCTCAGTTGCATCCTCAATCTTGGTCAAATAAACCTCTAAATCGATAGAGAGCTGTCTCAGACACTTTCTCCTTTAGCAAGTTAAGAATTAATTTTTAAATCTGTTTAGTGCAATTTGTTGGACTGGACTAAAGTCAAGAGATCTGGGTTTTGTTCTGCCTTGTTGGTCCCCAGATTTCTTATTTGTGAAGTGAGAGTGTTGATGGTCTCTTAAGTTTCTTTTAGGTTTTAACTTCTGTAGAAATGCTGGTGTCTATATGCTGCAGAACAAGAGAACCATCAAACTGCTCTCAACATATGTCAGAAAAATTACGACAAAAAATATTATGAAGGTTGATAACACCTGTATTTCATATGTGGGTTGCTTGAGTGGATTAAAAAATTATAAATGTAAATACAACGATTGGTATAGCAATGATATAGTGACTGAGTTAGTATACAATAGGTTAATGAAAATAGAAGTAGGAAGCTGGATTAAATGTGATTATTTGAGTTGTAGTTCTAACTCTTAAAAAACTTTCTGGCATTTGAACATAAGAACTAAATAGTGGGAAAGATGAAACGATTATCCTTTAAGCAGAGCCCAGAGCAAGGAGAACACATTGGCCATGACTGCTTTCC
>NW_016816357.1:0-729 GCF_001698545.2 Rhinopithecus bieti | reverse complement strand
CAATGAGAGCACTTGGACACAGGAAGGGTAACATCACACACTGGGGCCTGTCATGGGGTGGGGGTAAGGGGAAGGATAGCATTAGGAGATATACCTAATGTAAATGAAGAGTTAATGGGTGCAGCACATCATCATGGCACATGTATACATAAGTAATAAACCTGCACGTTGTTCACATGTACCCTAGAACTTAAAGTATAATAGTAATTAAAACATAAAAAATAATATTTCTAACCTGCTGAATCAAAGGAAGCTTTAACACTGTGAAATGAATCTACATATCACAAAACAGTTTCACAGACATCTTCTTTCTAGTATTTATCTGGGAATATTCAGTTGGTCCCCAGGTGCCTAAATGAGCTTCCAAATGTCCCATCACACATTCCCCAAAAACAGTGTTTCAAACCTGCTTGATCAAAAGAAACTTTAACTCCATGAGAAGAAACCACACATTACAAAGCAGTTACACAGATGGCTTCTTTTAGTTTTACCTGGTGATATTCACTTTATCCTCATGGGCCTCAATGGTCTCCCAAATGTCCCTTCACAGATTCTCCAAAAGAAGTTTTCCAACCTACTGGATCAGAAGAAAAGTTTAACTCTGTGCAATGCATCCTATTGTCACAAAACATCTTCACAGAAAGCTTCTTTCAAGTCTTACCTGGAAATACTGGTTTTTTCCTTATAGGTATGAAAGGGTTCCCAAATGTCCACTCACAGATTCTCCAG
>NW_016816356.1:0-731 GCF_001698545.2 Rhinopithecus bieti | reverse complement strand
AACATCACACACCGGGGCCTATTGTGGGGAGGTGGGGGGGATAGCATTAGGAGATACACCTAATGTAAATGACGAGTTCATGGGTGCAACACACCAACATGGCACATTTATACATATGTAACAAATCTGCACATTGTACACATGTACCCTAGAACTTGAAGTATAATAATAAACAAAATTATAAAAAAGAAAACAACAGTGTATCTCTGAGATGAATTCACACATCCAAAAGTTGTTTCTCAGAAAGCTTCTTTCTAGATTTTATGAGGATATTTACTTTTTGACGATAGGCCTCAATGCGATCCATAATGTCCCATGGCTGATTCCACGAAAAAAGGGTTATCACACTTCTTCATGAAAATAACAGTGTAACTCTGTGAGGTTAATTCACACATCACAAAGAAGTTTCTCAGGAAGTTTCTTTCTAGATTTTATCTGAGGATTTTCCTTTGTCACCACAGACTTAAATGTGATCCAAAATATTCCTTCTGAGATTCCCGAAAAACAGAGTTACCAAACTGCTCCATGAAAAGAATCATGTAACTCTGTGAGATGAATTCACAAATTACAAAGCAGTTTTTCAGAAAGCTTCTTTCTACTTTTTGTCTGAGGATATGTCCTATTTCACCATTTGCCTCAATGTACTTGCGAATATTCCTTTGCAGATTCCACGAAAATACTATTAGCAAACAGCTCCATGAAAATAAAGGTGTAAATCCATGAGATGAATT
>NW_016816355.1:0-729 GCF_001698545.2 Rhinopithecus bieti | reverse complement strand
TTGTGAAATATGAATTATCCTCAAATAAAAGTAGAAAGAAGCTTTCTGAGAAACGGCTTTGTGAAGTGTGAATTCATCTTACAGAATTACACCATTCTTTTCATTTAGCAGTTTGATAACACTGTTTTCATGTAATCTGCGGTAGAATATTTGGGAGCGCATTGAAGTCTATGGTGACAAAGGAACTATCGTCAGATAAAAGCAAAAGAAGCTTTCTGTGAAATGGCTTTGTGATGTGTGAATTAACCTCATAGAGTTACACCATTCTTTTCATTGAGAAGTTTGCTAAAAATTTTCTTGTTTATTCTGCAATGGGATATTTGAGAGCACCTTGAGGAATATGCTGAAAATGGAAATATCCTCAGATAAAAACTAGAAAGAAGTTTTGTGAGAAACGGTTTTGTGATATGTGAATTCATCTCACAGAGTTACACTTTCTTTTCATGGAGTGGTTTGGCAGCACTGTTTTTGGGGAATCTGAGAAGGGATATTTGCCAGCACATAGAAGCTTATAGTGGAAAAGGAAATATCTTCAAATAAAAGTAGAAAAAATCTTTCTGAGAGACTGCTTTGTGATGGATGAATTCACCTCACAGACTTCCAACGTTCTTTCCATTGAGAAATTTGCTAGCAATGTTTTCACGGTATCTGCAATAGGATATTTGGTAGTGCATTGAAACCTATGGTGACAAAGGAAATATCCTCAGATAAAAACAAAAGGAAGCTTTA
>NW_016816354.1:0-451 GCF_001698545.2 Rhinopithecus bieti | reverse complement strand
AGAAGAGAGAATGGGAGACACAGACACTCACAGTCACACAGCCGCAGCACAGAAACACACCCCCGCAGGCAAGCCCTGACCCTGCAGGCTTCTGCTCCCAGCGTGAAGGCGCCTCGGGGGAGAGAGAGACCCACCAACACGCGGGCGGACCTGTCCTGGAGATCACGGGGGCAAGACTTTTGGGGGGACTCACCCCAACATCCTCCGGGCAGGCCTGAGGCTGGGAATACGCGCCGCTTCCCCCGGACTCCGCCTGCTGTTCTGTCATCCCTGCCAGCGCATTGCGACTCCCGGCGTCTGTCCGGAGACGTTCCTGTCGACCCCGTGAAGAGGTGAGACAGGAGCCTCGCAGCCCCTACACCCAAGCACCGCCACGGAGGGCTCCTGCTTTGCCAAGCCTCAGGGGCTGGTGTCTAAGACAACCGTGGGAATCACTGCGACCGGAGTTGCA
>NW_016816353.1:0-1668 GCF_001698545.2 Rhinopithecus bieti | reverse complement strand
TAGTATAGTATAGTTAATATATACACATATAACTATAGTACAGTTAATATAAACACATATAAATATACTTAAAATTGACTGTTATCAGTCTCATATATAGTTTTAGATGTTTTGCTATTGTGAGGAGACTGAAAATGAGCCATAAATTTTGTGCAAAATATTAATTTTTTAAAGTTAATTCCCATAATGGGAATTAATTATTGGAATAAGACTCTTGATCTGTGATGATATTTTAAAAGAGTGATCAATCAACAACAACAACAACAAAAAGCCCAAGTACAACGGTGGCAGGTGCTCAGAAAGGATGCAGGCTGAGGAACTGTAGCACAGTCCTAGCAGCCCTCCTGGACTGGCAAGGCCAGGCCAGTTGCTGGAGCCCTGGAGATGGGGGGTGGGGAAGCAAGGCAGGACGTCCAGGAGAAAGCACTGAAGCAATATCTGGGACTGTGGTAATATGGAAGAAAAGTAGCTGTTTATCAAGAATTTGAATATTTTTAACAACCAGCAGGGCCAGGCCAGGGCATATTAGATGAAAATCAGAACTGTTCTTGCTATAGAATGCCAAATTACTTTCAGGGAAATTTTAATTTCATACCCTTACCTTTTGCACATGAAAGCTTCCATATCATTGTAACCTCATCGGTATTATATGTTATTGGTTTTTAAGTCTTCTTGAATTATTCTTAGTAAACATTTGAACTTTCCTTTTTTTATATTTTGAATAAAATATATTATTAGCTAATTAACCAAATATTTTTTCATTATTTCTCTTAGATTGTTATTGTTAATAGAGATCAAGCTGAAGGAGACCCAGGGAATTGATCTCAAGCCCTGTAACCTCCCCAATTCCCTTCAGGCATATATTATTAGGTTCACCATCTATAAAATGAAGATAACAACAGGTCGCCTACACCAGAGTTACATGACTGTGTATATTAAATTGCAAAGTTTTATTCAGTGTGACTGTCAAGAGGAAACTTACTCACTAATTAAGACACTGCAGACCAAAATGGCACAAAAACTGCCAAGATACAAATTTGTCCTTCAGCAACATTACAGATAAACACATGCCATGGACTTTTATGTAGATTGTAAATAATCAAAATTGGGAACGGAAAACACTCTAACGTTAACAACAACAAAACAAAATGAGAACCTACCATATTGCTTTTTTTTCTATGTCACCTGTATAAGCCCATTGCTGCATTCTTATTAATTCTAAGGCTTTAGAACTAAGTTTATTTGCTTTTGTAAGTATACAGTCATTTAATCTGCAATGATAGTTTTGTCCTCACTTGGTTCATTATCCCTTGTTCTGCTGTTTCAAACCTTATTGAATTAGCCAAAACAATCTTGTTTACTCTACTTTTAATGACAATCACTCTGGTGTTCTAACACTATGTTCCATTCTCTCAAATCTGTAACTTATCTGTCTTTAACAATACCTCAATGTTCACTGAAAGTTTTAAATACAATACGATGGAGTAAACTATTTGGGTAAAATTATGAAGAATATTTTATTTTTAATCATATATTTAATAAATGCCTTTAATAAAATGATGCCCCAAACTATAACTGTGTTTATCTAAAGTAGTTCTAAATCTTGTAGATTAGTTTATGATTATAATCTATAACCTTCTGATAAAGGAGTAACTGCTATGATGCTGC
>NW_016816352.1:0-451 GCF_001698545.2 Rhinopithecus bieti | reverse complement strand
TTTGATACACATTATCAAATATATTAGCATAAGATTGTTAAGAACTTTATGTCTTTTCATTTTTTAATCTGAAGAGTGATCATTTTTTCCTTAACTCTTTCATTTTAAGTAAGATTAGTCATATATTCAAGTACTCAAATTATGGCTTTGTGTATTTTCTCTATGGCATGTTCGGTTTTACTTCATTACTCTGGAATAATATCCTTTTTTTTTTTTTCTACTCTTTTTGGGTTTCATTTGCCACTCTTTTCCTAATTTCATGAATGAAGACATGGATAATTGATTTTTAGCTTCTCATGTTTTCTAAAACAGCATATAAGTCTGTAATTCTCTCTGAGCACAGCCTCAGCCTCATCCCACATGTTCTAGTATGTCATATTTTCAGAAACATTTAGTTAAAAAATACTTTCTAATTCATGTAGATATTTCTTCTTTGATCATGCATTATTGA
>NW_016816350.1:0-800 GCF_001698545.2 Rhinopithecus bieti | reverse complement strand
CTGAACTTTAGGGTTGTTAAAGTGGATCACTGTTCCTGGGTTTGTAAACATAGTCACCTCTTCAATACCGGAGATATCGTTTACCCCTAACTTCTTTAAGGAGAACTGAAGTTTTTTATCATCTGCTGTAGCTGTTCTATGAACCACCTTCTTCTTTCTGTGAGCAGTTCCTTTCCCACCAATGCGCACTTGTGCCTGCAGTTTGGCGAGTTTTTCCTGGTTCATGATTGTTTCTTTCATCTTGTTGGAGCGAATAAGGGGCCGCGCGGGGGACTAGAGCTGGTGCTCAGGGTGTCTCGGGTGGACCAGCTGAGACCAGCTGTATTTCAATAATAGAATTTTAAGTATAAGATGCCCCACTTTGAAGTTAAAGTCTTACCCACTGTGAATTTTCTGGTAATATATTAAAGTTCTATGATTAAATTTCCTTGCACTTTAATAGTATATTAATAAATATAAAAGGTAAACAATTTTAATACTAAAATCAAATTATTTTGTGCTTGAATGTTCAGTGAAATTAAATTCCTATCTTCATCCTTCTCAACCACTTTTCTTTCTTTTTTTTTTTGGGGGGGGGGGGGCGGGGTTTCGCTCTCTCCCCAGGGTGGAGTGCGGGGGGGGGATCTTGGCTAACTGCAACCTCCGCCTCCCGGGTTCACGCCATTCTCCTGCCTCAGCCTTCTGAGTAGCTGGGACTGCAGGCCCCACCACCATGCCCGGCTAATTTTTTGTATTTTAGTAGGGACGGGGTTTCACTGTGTTAGCCAGGATTGTCTCAACCTCCTGACCTCGTGATCCGC
>NW_016816349.1:0-2299 GCF_001698545.2 Rhinopithecus bieti | reverse complement strand
GTTACACGTTTCTCTTCAGTGAACAGTTTGCTAACACAGTTTTCTTGAAATCTTCAACGGGATAGTTCTTAGCGCAGGGAAGCATATGGTGACAAAGGGAATATCCTCAGATGAAAACTAGAAAGAAGATTTCTTAGAAACTTATTGCTGATGTGTGAATTCATCTCACAGAGATACACTTATGTTTCATGGAGCAGTCCATTAACACTCTCTTTGAGGAACCTGAGAAGGGCTACTTTGGATCGCATGAGGCCTATGCTGACAAACGAAATATCATCATTTCAAAACGTGAAGGAAGCCTTCTGAGAAACTTCTTTGTGTTCTGTGAATTCATCTCGCAGAGTTACAACTTAGTCCTCAGGAAGCAGTTTGCTATCACTCTTTTCGTGAAATCTGCAAAGTGATATTTGGGAGCCCGTTGGGGCCCAGGGTGAACAAGGAAATATCCTCAGATAATAGCTAGAGAGAAGCTTTCTGAGAGTTTGCTTTCTGATGTGTGACTTCATCACACAGGGTTCCAGCCTTCCTTTCCTGAAGGAGTTTGGTAACAATGTGGTCGTGGATTCTGCAAAGTGATATTTGGGAGCTCATTGAGGGCTATGGTGAAAAAGGAAATATCCTCAGAATAAAACTGGAAAGAAGCCTTCTGAGAAACTGCATTGCGATTTGTGAATTCAACTCACAGAGATACACTTTTCTCTTCAATGATCAGTTTGCTTAGACAGTTTTCTTGAAATCTGCAATGGGATACTTCTTAGCGCAATGAAGCCTACGGTGACAAAGGAAGTATCCTCAGATGAAAACTAGAAAGAAGCTTTCATAGAAACTTCTTGGTGATGTGTGAATTCATCATGCAGAGTTAGACTTATGTATCGTGTAGCAGTCCATTAACACTGTCTTTGAGGAACCAGAGAAGGGCTACTTTGGATTGAATTGACGTCTACGCTGATGAAGGAAATATCCTCAGTTGAAAACGTGAAAGAAGCTTTCTGAGAAACTTAATTTTGATCTGTGAATTCATCTCAGAGAGTTACAATTTAGACATCAAGAAGCAGCTTGCTGACACTCTTTTCGTGGAATCTGCAAAGTCATATTTGGGAGTCCATTTGGGACCATGGTGAAAAATGAAATATCCTCAGATAAGAACTAGAGAGAAGATTTCCAAGAGATTGCTTCTGATGTGTGACTTCATCACACAGAGTTCCACTCTTCACTTTTTGGAACAGTTTGCTGACACTGTTGTCGTGGATTCTGCAAAGTGATATTTGTTAGCTCATTAACGGCTATGTTGAAAACGGAAATATGCTCAGATAAAAACTGAAAAGAAGCCTTCTGAGAAACTGCATTGCAATGTGTGAATGCAACGCACAGTTTTACTCGTTTCTCTTCAGTGATCAGTTTGCTAACACAGGTTTCTTGAAATATCCAATAGGGCACTTCTTAGCCCTGTGAAGCGTATGGTGACAAAGGATATATCCTCAGATGAAAACTAGAAAGAAGCTTTTTAGAAACTTCTTGGTGATGTGTGAATTCATCTCACAGAGTTAGGCTTATGTTTCCTGGAGCAGTCCATTAACACTGTCTTTGAGGAACCTGAGAAGGGCTACTTTGGATCGCATTGAGGCCTATGCAGAAAAAGGAAATATCCTCAGTTCACAACGTGAAAGAGTCTTTCTGAGAAACTTCTTTCTGATCTCTGAATTCATGTCACAGTTACAACTTAGTCCTCAGGAAGAAGTTTACTAACACTCTTTTCATGGCTCTCCAAAGTGATATTTGGCAGCCCATTGGGGCTCACGGTGAAAAAGGAATTATCCTCAGATAATACCTAGAGAGAAGCTTTCTAAGAGATTGCTTTCTGTTGTATGACTTCATTAAAGGGAATTCCCCCCTTCCATTCTTGGAACAGTTTGCTAACACTGTTGTCATGGATTCTGCAAAGTGATATTTGGGAGCTCATTGAGGGCTATGGTGAAAAAGCATATATCCTCAGATCAAAACTCTAAAGAAGCCTTCTGAGAAACTGCATTGCAATGTGTGAATGCAACTCACAGAGTTAAACGTTTCTCTTCAGTCATCAGTGTGCTAACACAGTTTTCTTGAAATCTGCAATGGGATACTTCTTAGCGCAATGAAGGGTACGGTGACAAACGAAATATCCTCACATGAAAACTAGTAAGAAGCTTTCTTAAAAACTTCTTGGTGATGTGTGATTTCATCTCACAGAGTTAGACTTATATTTCGTGGAGCTGTCCATTAACACTATTCTTGAGGAACCTGAGAAGGGCTACTTTGGATC
>NW_016816348.1:0-446 GCF_001698545.2 Rhinopithecus bieti | reverse complement strand
CATATACACATATATGCAGATGTGTACATATGTACATTATGTATATTATATATACATATACACATATATGTAGATGTGTACATATGTACATTATGTATATTATATATACATATACACATATATGTATATGTATATTATGTATGTTATATATACATGTACACATATATGTATATGTATATTATGTATATTATATATACATATACACATATATGTATATGTATATTATGTATATGTGTATATATAACATGTGTATATATTCATATATATTCACATATATGTATATTATATATACATACATATACTCATATAAATACATGTGTGTACATACACATATATACACATATAGTATATATACATATATGATATACTTACATGTGTACATATATAAGTATATACTAATACAGATGTACATGTACACATACATGTACATATATGCATGTAATGCA
>NW_016816347.1:0-911 GCF_001698545.2 Rhinopithecus bieti | reverse complement strand
TTTTTTGAGATGGAGTCTCACTGTCGCCTAGGCTGGAGTGCAATGGCAAGATCTCTACTCACTGCAACCTCCCAGGTTCAAGCATTGTCCTGCCTCAGCCTCACAAGTAGCTGGGACTACAGGCATGCACCACCACGCCCAGCTATTTTGTGTTTTTAGTAGAGACAGGGTTTCACCATGTTGGCCATCATGTCTCAAACTCCTGACTTCATGATCCACCTGCCTCAATCTCCCAAAGTGCTGGGATTACATGTGTGAGCCACCGCGCCCAGATTGTTTTCTAAATTTTTTTTTTTTTTTTGGAGACAGGCTCTGTCCCCTAGGCTGGAATGCAGTAGTGTGATCACAGCTCACTGCAGCCTCAACCTCCTGGGCTATGCTGCTCAGGCTGGTCTCAAACTCCTGTGCTCAAGCAATTCTCCCATCTGGGCCTCCCAAAATGCTGGAATTATAGGCATAAGCCGCCATGCCTGGCCCCAGTTCATTTTCTGAGGCTGGTATACCTGGTACTAACACCTGACAAAGACAATATAATCCTCTCAACAGGAAAATTACTTGACTCATTTTAAACATTCTCGTGATAAAAATTTGTAACTAGCAATAAAAGGAAATTTCTTCAGCTAATTAAAAACGTAGAAAAACATACAGGCATCATCATACTTCTGTGGTGAAGAGATTGAACGCTTTTGCCCTAAATTCAAGAAGAAGGCAAGGATGCTTGCTCTCATTATTTCTATTTAGTAATCATACTGGAGGTCCTAGGCAGTGGCAAAGCAAGAAAAGGAAATAAAAGGCATAATTTGTAAAGGAAGAAATAAAACTATCTCTTATTACGTAGAAGACATAATACTCTTAATAAAAAAATTATAAAGAATCTACCAAAACAAGCCCCATTAAAATTATTAGAATTA
>NW_016816346.1:0-2299 GCF_001698545.2 Rhinopithecus bieti | reverse complement strand
GAAACGGAGTCTTGCTCTGTCGCCCAGGATGGAGTCCAGTGGCGTGATCTCGGCTCACTGCCAGCTCTGCCTCCCGGGTTCACGCCATTCTCCTGCCTCAGCCTCCCGAGCAGCTGGGACTACAGGCGCCCGCCACCACACCCAGCTAATTTTTTGTATTTTTAGTTAGAGACGGGATTTCACCATGTTAGCCAGGATGGTCTCGATCTCCTGACCTTGTGATCCACCCGCCTCGGCCTCCCAAAGTGCTCGGATTACAGGCGTGAGCCACCGCGCCTGGCAATACATATTTTAAATAAAATGTAAAAATATGCAACACAATAGGAATCTAATAAATATTTCCTGTTTAACAATTGTCACATTGTCTAATTCTTGCACAGATGGGGAAATCTTTGCAGTGATCCTGTTTCAAGTAAGCCAACTAAAGGACTGTAATGACCATCATAAACAGATAGCTTTTATAACAATTAAACTCCTGTGTAATGCAGGTATAAGTTAGGCTTCTAAAATCTACTATTCAGTTTCAGTTTTGCATTCCAGGAGGCTGACTAGCCTCCTGCCTACTTGTGTGTCAGTTCTGGTGTCTCTCAACTTGTACAAAGTCAGAGATTATGCAAATGCATAGTTATCAACATATTTTATATACTTAACCACACCCTGTTGTCATTAAGATTTATTATCTAACTCATCACTTCTAAGGTTTCTAGGTTCAATTTATAACAGAATGAATGCCTCCACCCTCTCAATGTGCTTTATATGCTGGAATTCCATCAGCCAACGGAAGTAGACTCATGAAAGGAGCTAATATTTGTGTTATCGGAATCATGGAAGAATAGGAGAAAGAGGTCAGGGCTAAAAAAGTACTAGAAAAAATAATTGCTGAAAACTCCCCAAATTTGACAGGCACAAACCTACAGATTCAAAGTAAACTCTCAACTGGGTAATCCCCAAAAAAGCCAAGCCAAGAAACATCATAATCAGACTTCTGAAAAAAAAGACGAAAACTTGAAACCAGCCAGAGAAACATGACACCTTACCTCTAGGGGAAAAGCAATTCAAATAATAGCAGATTTACCATCAGAAACCATGCAGGCCAAAAGGAAGTGGCACGGTATTTTTTAGGTGCTGAAAGAAAAGAACTGTCAACCCAGAATCCTACACCCAGTGAAAATACTAAGGAACGAAGGGGAAATCAAGACTTTCAAATAAAGGAGAAATAAGAAAATTTGTTGCCAAACAGAAATGAAAAAAGAAGAAATCGTGGACTGTTAGAAAGGAAAGAAAATCAGTATGCAAACTAAGAATAAATATAGAGGTTGGGCACGGTGGCTCACACCTGTAATCCCAGCACTTTGGGAGGCTAAGGTGGGCAGATCACCTGAGGTCAGGAGTTCGAGACCAGCATGGCCAACATAGCGAAACTCTGTCTGTACTAAAAATGCAAAAAAAATTAGCCAGGCATGGTGGCGGGTGCCTGCAATCCCAGCTACTCAGGAAGCTGAGGCATAAGAATCGTTTGAACACAGGAGGTACAGGTTGCAGTGAGCCGAGATCACACCACTGCACTCTAGCCTGGGCGACAGAACAAGGCTCCATCTCAAAATAAATAAATAAATAAATAAGAGAGAAAAAGAGTAAATACAGAGCAATAAGTTTTTCTTTCCCTCTTGAGTTTTCTAAATTATGTTGACATTTGAAGTAAAAGCAAAAATTTTTAACGCTGCCTGACATGGTTCTAACTGTAGAAGAAAATGTAAACAATTGCATTCCAAATGGGAGAGGGTAAAGGGAAATAAGGTTTCCATATTTTGCATCAGGCCTGAAGAAATTTCCTATGATAACATGATACTAAGATGGCTATATTCTTTTTCTCATCTGTATTTCCAGGATATCCTCTCACTTTGACAGAATTAAACAGGAGATTTTTAAAAATTCATTTAATGGGTGTAAATTATATCTCAATAAATTGCTTTTAAAAATAAAATATGTGGCCAGGTATGATGGCTCATGCCTATTGTCCCAGTACTTTGGGAGGCCAAGGTGGGAGGATTATTTGAGGCCAGGAGTCTGGGACCAGGCTTAGCAACACAGCAAAGTCCTGTCCTAAAAAAATAACAACTAGAAGATAAAAAACTCAGCTGTGGTGGTGTGCCTGTAATCCTAGCTATTTTTCTAGAGGCTGAGGCAGGATGATCGCTTGAGCCCAGCAGTTTGAAGGTACAGTGACCCATGATTATGCCACTATACTCATACTCCAGTCTGGACAACAGAGTTGAGAACAGTTGAGAATCAGATTTAA
>NW_016816345.1:0-732 GCF_001698545.2 Rhinopithecus bieti | reverse complement strand
CCTGGGATGCTGCCATCACTTCCGGGTTGCAAATGGAGAAACCGAGGCCCTGGGATGCTGTCATCACTTCTGGGTTACAAATGGAGAAACCAAGCCCCTGGTGCTCGGCTACCCAAGTGCACCCAGGTAAGTGGCAGACCTGGAATTTTTAAACCCTTGTCTGTCTGTTTCCCAAAACCTTGTTTGTTCTAGTATCACTCAGCTCCATGAGGCAAGAACTGGGTAGGGCTCTTGTTTTCTAATGGATCTCATACCTGGCAAAGTTCCTGGCATGTTGCAGGCCCTCAAAAAAATGTGTAAGGACTGCAGCTGGGCAAGGTGGCTCACACCTGTAATCCCAGCACTTTGGGAGGCCGAGTTGGGTGGATTGCCTGAGGTCAGAATTTCGAGACCAGCCTGGGCAACAGGGTGAAACCCCATCTCTACTAAAATAAAAATACAAAAAATTAGCCAGGCATGGTGGTGGGCAACTATAGTCCCAGCTACTTGGGAGGCTGAGGCACAAGAATCACTTGAACCCAGGAGGCAGGGGTTGCAGTGAGCAGAGATAGCACCATTACACTCCAACCTGGGTGACAGTCAAAAAGAAAGGAAGAAAAGAAAAAGAAGGAAGGAAGAAGGAAGGAAGGAAAGAAGAAAAGAGAAAGAAAGAAAAGGAAAGAGAGAGAGAGAGAGAGAGAGAAAGAAAGAAAGAAAGAAAGAAAGAAAGAAAGAAAGAAAGAAAGAAAGAAA
>NW_016816344.1:0-1477 GCF_001698545.2 Rhinopithecus bieti | reverse complement strand
ATGTATTTTTGAGATGGAGTCTTGCTTTGTCACTGAGGCTGAGGTGCCGTGGCGCAATCTCAGCTCGCGGAAACCTCCACCTCCCGAACACAAGCGATTTTCCTGCCTCGGTCTCCCTAGTAGCTGGGATTACAGGCGTGCGCCATCACGCCCAGCTAATTTTTATATTTTTAGTAGAGACGGGGATTCACCATGTTGGCCAGGCTGGTCTTGAACTCCTGACCTCAAGTGATCCATCTGCCTTGGCCTCCCAAAGTGCTAGGATTACAGGCATGAGCCGCTGGGCCCGGCCTTGACTTAGGTTTTTAAAGGATCATTCTAGAGAGTGCAATGTGGAGGACAGGCTTAGGGGACAGGTGTGGGGGGCTGAAGATAGAAGTTGGATACCAGTTAGGAGGTTACTGCAATAATCCACGTAGGAGGTGGTGACTTGGACCAGGATGATGGCAGAGGAAACAGTGAGATGTGTTCAGATCTTGGATCTATTTTGAAGGTAGACTGATAGAATTTGCTAATGGATGGGGTGAGATTTTGTGTGTGTGTGTGTGTGTATGTGTGTGTATAAGCGAGAGAACAGGCTGGGCATGGTGGCTCACGACTGTAATCCTAGCACTTTGGGAGGCCAAGGTGGGTGGATCACTTGGGGTCAGGAGTTTGACATGGTGAAACCCCATCTCTACTAAAAATACAAAAATTAGCTGGGCATGGTGGTGCGCACCTGTAACCCCAGCTACTCTGGAGACTGAGGCAGGAGATTCACTTAAACCTGTGAGGCAGAGGTTGCAGTGAGCCAAGATTTCTCCATTGCACTCTGGCCTGGTCAACAAAGCAAGACTCCATCTCAAAAAAACAAAAAAAAAAAAGAGAGAGAGAACAATGGGGCCCACGTCACCCCACATGAACCAGATTCTCTGCAGATAGTTCATGATATTTCTTTTCTTTTTTTCCCTCCAAGTTATTTGTGGAGAAAGTTCATGGTATTTCCTAAACACTCCCCAGGAGACACTAATGTGCAGCCAGGGTTAAGAACCACTGCTCTAGATGGTGAGGTTATAGGAAACTTTTATTCCTTTTTTTTTTTTTTGTAGACGGAGTCTTGCTCTGTCCCCAGGCTGGGGTACAATGGCTCTATCTCAGCTCACCGCAAACTCTGCCTCCCAGATTCAAGCGATTCTCCTACCTCAGCCTCCTGAGTAGCTGGGATTACAGGCATATGCCACCATGCCTGGCAAATTTTGTATTTTTGTAGAGACGAGGTTTCTCCATGTTGGTCAGGCTGGTCTCGAACTCCTAACCTCAGGTGATCCACCTGCCTCGGCCTCCCAAAGTGTTAGGATTACAGGCGTGAGTCACCGTGCCTGGCCTGAAAACTTTTATTCTTATCTTTATGTTTTGTGTGTTTTTTAAAATATTCTTACCTTTATTTTCCACATTTTCTACAATAAAAGTTTTAATAAGAGGAGAAAGGGGGCTGGGC
>NW_016816343.1:0-725 GCF_001698545.2 Rhinopithecus bieti | reverse complement strand
TGAGGATATTTCCTTTGTCACCATAGGCATAAATGCACTCCCAAATATCCTATTGCAGATTCCATGAAAACAGTGTTATCAAACTGCTCAGTGAAAACAACAGCGTAACTGTGAGATGAATTCACACGTGATGAAGTAGTTTCTCAGAAATGTTCTTTCTACTATTTAATTGAAGATATTTCCTTTGTCACCATAGGCTACAATGTAACCCAAAGTATCCCTTCTCAGTTTCCCCAAAACAGCGCTACCAAACTGTTCCATAAAAAAATGGTATAACTCTGTGAGATGAATTTACATATCACTAAGATGTTTCTCAGAAAACTTCTTTCTAGTTTTATCTGAGGATATTTCCTTTTCACCCTTTTAATCAATGCACTCCTCAATATTCCATAGCAGAACAAGTGTTAGCAAACTTTTCAATGTAAAGAATGGTGTAACTCTGTGAGTTGAATTCACACATCACAAGGCATTTTCACAGAAAGCTTCTTTTGGACTTTTATTTGTGGCTATTTCCTTTGTCACCATAGACTTCCATGCACTCTGAAATATACTATTGCAGATTTCATGAAAACAGTGTTATCAAACTGCTCAATGAAAAGAACGGTGAAACTCTGTAAAATGAATTCACACATCACAAAGTGGTCTTTCAGAACGCTTCTTTCTAGTTTTATCTGAGGATATTTCCTTTATCACCATAGGCTTCAATGTGATCCAAAATATTCCTT
>NW_016816342.1:0-523 GCF_001698545.2 Rhinopithecus bieti | reverse complement strand
GAGAAACCACTTGGTGATGTGTTAATTCATCTCACAGAGTTACATGATTCTTTTCATCGATCAGTTTGGTAACACTGTTTTTGGTCAATCTGAGAAGGGTTAGTTTGGATCGCATGGAAGCATATGGTGACAAAGTAAGTATTCTCAGATAAACATTGGAAAGCAGCTTTCTGTGAAAATTATGTGAGATGTTTGAATTCATCTCACAGATTTATACATTTCTTTTCATGGCACAGTTTGCTAACACTGTTTTCATGGAACCTGCAAAGGGATATTTGGGAGTGAATTTAGACCTATAGTGAAAAGGTAATATCCTCAGATAAAACTAGAAAGAAGCTTTCTGAGAAACTGCTTTGTGATTGGTGAATTCATCTTACAGAATTATACTGTACTTTTTATTGAGTAGGTTGATAACACTGTTTTCGTGTAATCTGCATTAGGATATTTGGGAGCACATTCAAGCCTATGGTGACAAAGGAAATATCCTCAGATAAAACCACAAAGAATCTTTCTGAGAAAGCTA
>NW_016816341.1:0-1690 GCF_001698545.2 Rhinopithecus bieti | reverse complement strand
CCAATATACTTCTTAAGAATTTAGGTATTTTGAAAGTTTTGTTGTTGTTGTTTGTTTTTTCCTATTAGGCAGTACAGATTTGCTGATAGCATTATTCTCACTTGATAGCTATTTTTTTTTTTCTTTTCTTTTCTTTTTTGGACTTTGACTATATCACACAGTTCTCTTCTGGCCTGCACATCTTTTGTTGACAATTCACTGGTTACTTTTGTTCTTATCCTCATTTTCTGATTTTCTATACTCTTCTGTGTTCCTATTTCACTCATTGAATGTTATTCAGTTTTTTAAATTAGTGTATACATTTTAATGGTTTCTTTCTGAAAATTTTATAGTATTTTGATGAGATTATATTACCCTATTTTGTATAGATTGTAATCTCTGAGATTTGGCCATTTAAAAGGCTACCTGTCACATAATTTATAATGTAGCTTTGTCCTGTCATAGTCAGAAAACAGTCATCTTGGCTAGCGATTATGTGGGTCTCTCAAACATCTTCTTGAGATTTGTCTTGTCTGAAATTTTGTGTTTGGTTTTAGTTGAGAGAGATTATTTTGTTTCTTCTGAAAAGTAATCACTTGGTACACCTGTTCTCTCTCTGCAGCACTGCAGTGCTCTGCTGCAGTGTATTTACCTTTGGTCTCAGTAGACTCAAACTGTCATTTCAAAGTATACCACCATATCTATCAGCACTTTTGTCATGGGAGACAGAAACCAGTGTGTGGAAAGGGTTGTACAAGACAGAAATTAAATCATATGTGCCAATATTTTACTTTCCTTAAAAAAAAAAAAACAGAAGTTGACAGTTTACTTCTGAAGAGATTAGGTAATATTGAGGAGTAGAAAGAGTTGTCTTGGGTAAATTTAACAAACTTTTCTTTTTTCCTATGTGGCTCTTTGCATTGGGCTTAATTCAGGCACTGCACACACTTAACTCATGTATAAATTATCCACATATGTATTTTGGTCTGTGTGTTTTTATTACATTTATATGCCTATGAAGAATTAGGTCCTGTGTCATATTGCAATGTCATCTTGCTTATGTAGTTTGAATAATTTTATAGGTTAAATATTGAAACTATATTTACCTGAGTCTAATAAGTGGACTAATTTGTTACTTTTATTTCTTTTCAGTTACATGTTCTCATTTTGCTCAAGACCTTTGGCCAGAGCAGGGCATAGAAGATTCTTCCCAAAAAGTGACATTGAAAAGATACGAAAAATGTGGACCTGAGAATTTACAGTTAAAAATTGGTTGTACCAATGTGGATGAGTGTAAGATGCACAAAGAAGGTTATAATCAGCTTAACCAGAGTTTGACAACTACACAGAGCAAAGTATTTCAATGTGGCAAATATGCAAACGTCTTTCATAAATGTTCAAATTCAAACAGACATAAGGTAAGGCATACTGGAAAGAAACTTTTGAAATGTAAAGAATATGTCAGATCATTTTGCATGCTTTCACACCTCTCTCACCATAAAAGAATTTACAGTAGAGAGAATTCCTACAAATGTGAAGAGGATGGCAAAGCCTTTAACTGGTCCTCAACCCTTATTTATCATAAGAGAATTCATACTGGAAAGAAACCCTACAAATGTAAAGACTGTGGCAAAGCCTTTAATAACTTCTCAGTCCTTACTAAACATAAGGTAATTCATACCGGAGAGAAACCCTACAAATGTGAAGAACA
>NW_016816340.1:0-1482 GCF_001698545.2 Rhinopithecus bieti | reverse complement strand
TTGGCAAACATATAGTCATGAAACTACCACTTCAACTATGATTAAGAACATCTGCAGGGAAACATCACACACCGGGTCCTATTGTGGGGAGGGGGGAGGGGGGAGTGATAGCATTAGGAGATACACCTAATGGAAATGACGAGTTAATGGGTGCAGCACACCAACATGGCACATGTATACATATGTAACAAACCTGCACGTTGTGCACATGTACCCTAGAACTTAAAGTATAATAATAATAAAAAAAAATTGAAAAAAAAAAAGAACATCTGCAACATCCCTAAGGGCTCCCATGTTCCCCTTTGCAATCAATCCCCTGCCCACACCCCTGGCATCCACTGATCTGCTTTCTGTCACTTTAGTCTTGGCTTTTCTAGAATGTCATATGAGTAGATCATACCGACTTCTCTTATCTGTATTCCTTCACTTAATATAGGGCATTTGAGATACATCCACTTGGTTGCATATATCAATAATTTGTTCCTTTTATTACTGAGTAGTAATCGATTGTATGGATGTATCAGTGTGTGTATCCATTCACCAGTTGATTGATACTTTGATTCTTGCCAATCTGGGGATACCATTAATAAAGTTGCTATGAATATTTCAATACAAGTCTTTGTGTGAACACATGTTTTCATTTCTCTTGGGCATACACCTAGGCATGGGATCGCTGCTTCATATGGTCTGTTTAATTTTATAAGAAACCCCCAAACTGTTCTCCAAAGTGACTATACCATTTTTGCATTTCCACCAGTTGCTCTGCATCCTAGCCAGCTCTTGATATTTTTTTAAACTTTATTTTAGCCATTCTAATGGGATGTGTAATGATGGCATATGTGGCTTTAATTTGCATTTACTTAATGTCAAATGATGTTGAACTCCTTTTCATGTGTTTATTTACCATCCAAATAGCTTCTTTAGTGAAGTTATCTCTTCAAGTCCTTGGCCTAGTTTTTAAATTGGTTTGTTATCTTAATGTTGAGTTTTAAAAGTTCTTCATATATTTTGGATATAAGTCTTTGTTAGATACGTGATTTACAAATGCTTTCTCCCAGTCTGTGACTTGCCTAATTTTCTTAATCATTTCTTTTGGACAAAATTATAAATTTTTATCAAGTTCAGTTCATCAAATTTTTCTGTTTCATGTTCCTTAATCTTTTCTTCTGCAGTGTCTAATCTGCTGCTAATCCCATACAGTGTGTTTTTTTGGCCTTTTTAATATCTTCCTTGCTCCTTATCATATTCATGTTTTCCTTTGCCTTATTGAACATATGGATATATTAGCTGTTTTAATTTTGTAGTGTTCTTCAAATAGCTTTGTTAATCTAAGGTTATTCTTGGGACTTCTAAGAGATTGTATTATTATGAAAGTGATTTCTTTCATTATGTTTTCTAGTTATTGCTGATTTACCAGAAAGCTGATTTCTATATGTATTTATATATACATATATCTATATATATACACCTTATATGCATAAC
>NW_016816339.1:0-839 GCF_001698545.2 Rhinopithecus bieti | reverse complement strand
AAATATCCTCAGATAAAACTAGAAAGAAGCTCTCTTAGAAAATGCTTTGAGGTGTGTGAATTCATCTCACAGAGCTACACTGTTCTTTTAATTTATAAGTCTACTAAAACTGCTTTCTTGGAACCTGCAAAGGGATAATTCAGAGCACTTTGAAGTTTATGGTGAAAAAGTAAATATCTTCAGACAAAAATTAGAAAGAAACATTCTGAGAAATGGCTTTCATATTTGTGAATTCATCACACAGTGTTACATGGTTCTTCTCATGGATCAGTTTGATAGCATTGTTTTTGTGGAATCTGAGAGGGGATATTTTGGATTGCAATGAAGCCTATGGTGACAGGGGAAATATCTTCACATAAAAACTATAAAGAAGCTTTCTGAGAAAGTTATTTGTGATGTGTGAATTCATCTCACAGTTTTACAGCTTTCTTTTCATGGGGAAGTTTGCTAACACTTTTGTAGAATCTGGAAATGGACATTTGGGAGAGCATTGAGGCCTATAGTGAATAAAGAAATATCCTCATAGAAACTCTACAAAGAAGCTTTCTGAGAATCAGCTCTGTGATGTTTCAATTAAATGCACAGAGTTTCACTGTTGTTTTCATGGAGCAGTTTTCTAACACTGTATTCTTGTAATTTACAATGGCATATTTTGGAGCGCATTGAACCTTTGTGAGAAAAAGGAAATAACCTAAGACTAAAAATAGAAAGACACTATCAGAGAAACTGCTTTGTGATGTGTGAATTCATGTCAGAGAATTACACTGTTATTTTCATTGAGCAGTTTGCTAACACTGTTTTCTTGGAATCTGCAATGGGATATTTCAGAGCGCATTGAA
>NW_016816338.1:0-3286 GCF_001698545.2 Rhinopithecus bieti | reverse complement strand
AAACCGTAAAAATCTAGACAAGAACCTGAGGAATATTAGAGGTTTGATTCTGAATATACTTATTTTAAAATCTGCTAATGGGCAGGCGCAGTGGCTCAAGCCTGTAATCCCAGCACTTTGGGAGGCCGAGGCGGGCGGATCACGAGGTCAGGGGATCAAGACCATCCTGGCTAACACAGTGAAACCCCGTCTCTACTAAAAAATACAGAAAACTAGCCAGGCGAGGTGGCGGGTGCCTGTAGTCCCAGCTACTCGGGAGGCTGAAGCAGGAGAATGGCATAAACCCGGGAGGCAGAGCTTGCAGTGAGCTGAGATCCGGCCACTGCACTCCAGCCTGGGCGACAGAGCAAGATTCCGTCTCAAAAAATAAAAATAAAAATAAAATAAAATAAAATCTGCTAATGGACTAGGTATATAATTTACTGAATAAAAGAGTCAGAGATAAAGCAAACTTTTTTGGCCTGGGCAACTGGTATTAAGTGTTAATAATGGACTATGTAGAAATTTTACCTACATTTAAACCCTAGGATCTACACCTCATAAAATTATTGAATCATTACCCCCACTTTACAGATGGAAAACTCAATATTAATGGCAGCGATTCAAATCTACACAATCTAGATGAAAAATTCTAGAACAACATTGCCACTGTCGATAAAAAGTCAACTGAAGGAAAAGTCAGTGAGAAACAAGGCAATCAATTACTATACAGTATTTAGCTTTGGATATGTTAATTCTGAGATCCCTATTAGGCCTCCAAGATATTATAAGGGAGAAATTTGGGAGAGATATGGGGACTAGAGATACAAATGGGAGTCAGGTACTTAAAGCTACGGGACTTAACCGAGGAGAATACATAGGGAGTGGCTACTAATAAAGAAGCTGTAGGACTGGCTGAGCCCTGGAAGCCTTCCAACATTTAGATAGGGGAGATAAGGAAGAACAGGGGTTGGGGGGAATAGCCAGTGAAGGAAAAGAGACAAGAAAATAGTATGAAGTAAAGTAACGGGGCTGGGCACAGTGGATAGCCAACAGAGCGAAACCCTGTCTCTACTAAAAATACAAAAAGTAGCGCGGCATGGTGGTGCACACCTGTAATCCCAGCTACTTGGGAGGCTGAGGCAGGAGAATTGCTTGAACCTGGGAGGAGGAAGCTGCAGTGAGCCAAGATCGCGCCACTGCACTCCAGCCTGGGTGACAGAGCAAGATTCCATCTCAGAAAAGAAATAAATAAATAAAAATAAAAATAAAAAACGTTAAAGGGAAAAAGTAATGGGAGTAATGGATTGGGTCAAATGTTACAGACAAGATTAACTCAGAGAGCTGAGAAATGACTACTAGGAATATGGATGGTATTAAAGACTGTAAACAAGACTATTTTAGTAGAATGGTAGAGAAAAACTTGAAGTAGCTTCAATTAAGAACAAAAGTAGTAGTAGAGAAACAGAGTGGATACCTCTTTCACATTTTCCTGTCAAAGAAACTGATGTGAGGTAACAGATGAAGGCAAGTATGAGGGGGTCAACAAACGGTTAAACCTGATGATACCTAGTGGGTTGATGTAAGTAATCTCATAGGAAACAGTAGTATTGTTGCATAGAGAACTACAGGAGTTCTATTATTAAGTAAATGATGAATGGGATCTTGTGAACAAATGGAGATGTTGGTGTTATGTAAGAGCAAAGAAACTTTGATGTCAGGATCCTTTACACTGTTGCATTACTGAAGCCCTCCAAAAGCCTCTGTGTATGCAAGTTACATCTATCAGTATTCGCCATACTGAAATTAAAACTAATTTTAAATATTTTAAAATGTTACAATGTTAATAACATGACTTTCTCTGAAAATAACTCTTCCAAACAAAATTTGGTGAGAATAGTGGCAATGTTACATTTTTACAAATCTCCTAAATGTCTGTTAGTAGAACAGGATTTCCCTATTCACTATTCTGCAATGTTTTCTTTTCATTAAAGTACAAGAATATCTGACTTGACATAGATATGTAGTTGGAAAGGGAATATTTAGTATTTAAATAGTCCTTTCAGATAACTGGATATTCTTCTGTTACCACACCCAAACCCAACAGAGTGGTCATTTGTCTTTAAAAAAAAAAAAAAAAGGTCTTGCTCTGTCACCCAGGCTGGAGTGCAGTGGCACAATAGCTCACTGCAACCTCCACCTCCTGGGTTCAAGCCATTCTTGTGCCTCGGCCTCCCCAGTAACTGGGATTAAAAGCGGGCACCACCACACCCAGCTAATTTTTGTATTTTTAGTAGAGACTGTTTCACCATGTTGGCCAGGCTGGTCTCAAACTCCTGACCTCAAGTGATCCACCACCTTGGCCGCCCCAAGTGCTGGGTTTTTTTTTTTGAAACAGCCTCTCACTCTATTGCCCAGGCTGGAGTGGCGCGATCTTGGCTCACCATAACCTCTGCCTCCTGGGTTCAAGCGATTCTCCTGCCTCAGCCACTTGAGTAGCAGGGATTACAGGCGCATGCCACCATGCCCGGCTGATTTTTGTATTTTTACTAGAGACAGGGTTTCATCATGTTTGCCAAACTGATCTAGGACTCCTGACCTCAAGTGATCCTCCCGCCTCAACCTCCCAAAGTACTGGGATGCAGGCGTGAGCCACCACATTTGACCAACAAGTGGTAATTTCTTACAGGTTAGTTGTACTGTACAATCTGAAAACACTGATAAACTTCTCATACTGGTACATTAAAAACCAGTCTATCTTGTATTCTAGATCTTCTACTTATGAATGATTACATAAACCCAAGGTCACAGCAGCAGTACTCACAATAAAAAGCAAGGAAATTCTGACACACCACAACATGGATGAACGTTAAGAACACTATGCTAAGTGAAATAAGCCAGTCACAAAAAGGTAAATATTCTATTACTCCATTTATATGAGGTACCTAAAGTAGCCAAATTCATAGAGACAGAAAGCAGAATGGTGGTTGCTAGGGGAGACAGAAAGAGGGAGTTTTTACTGGGTAATAGTTTCAGATCTGCAAGATAAGATTGGGTATACAACAATGTGAATTTACTTAACACTACTGACTTACACACTTTAAAAGATGGAAAATTTTATATTATGTGTATTTTACAACTTAAAACTCAATTTCATCAGAACAGTCAAAGTATTAGGATACTGTCAGTCTCACAACAGCAGTTGATATATAACTTATCCAAAATTTTTATTTTTCATGTGAAAGCTCACATTCTAGGCCGGGCACGGTGGCTCAAGCCTATAATCCCAGCACTTTGGGAGGCCGAG
>NW_016816337.1:0-1482 GCF_001698545.2 Rhinopithecus bieti | reverse complement strand
TATACATATGTAACAAACCTGCATGTTGTGCACATGTACCCGAGAACTTTAAGTTTATATATGTGTGTGTATATATATATATACACACACACACACACATACACACACACACATACATAAATATTGAATGTTTCAGGTTAAAAAGAGAAACTGTGGTGAGCGTGTATTCCTCACAGTGGGAACAGGATGTGCAAAGACCCAAAGGCTTGGAGAGACCGGTGTGTTCCAGGAGAGACAAAGCTGGGGCTGAGGTGGGAGAGACACACTCTGAGCTTGGCTATGAGCTCCCTTCAGTAGGGCACAGACTTCTCAAAGCTTCTAGCAGAACAGGGGCCAGCCACACTCAGTGATCACTGGGCTTGCTTACCCTTATCCAGCATCTCGTGAATAAACTCGTATTTATGATTTCTCTGGCTGTAGTTTAGGGAAGAACCTGTGAGCAAAAGTACAGTAAAGCTAGTTTTCCTTTGTGGGCATTAAATCGAAAAACTTGGCCTTATTAGTTAACTGCTCATATGGTTGGATAAGGGTAAGAATTGTTTTATTTTTATAATTAAATTCTTCATCCTTTCAGTATTTTTATGCATATAGAGGCAACCCTATTTTTTTTCCAGTCAGATAGCAGTTTTTCCACTAATCAGTTATTAAATAAATCATATTCCCTCCCTACACTAAAATATTCCTCTTGCTCAATGTGAAATTCCTACCATAGTTGGGTCTGTGATCAGACCCTCTGTTCCCTACTGTTGGTTTCTTCCAGCATGAATGCTGTTTGGATTACGGTGGCTCTACAGTGTGTTTTCCTCTGCTGAACAAGGCCCCTTGCTATGAGCATTACAGGAGATAATTTATGAGAGATGCCGAGCACAGCACACCACATGGAGCAGATGCTAAACAGATGGGGGTTCCCCTTTCTTTCCCTTTCAGCCAATGAAACCCAAATCTGAAGAGTTTCAAAAACTGTTTTAAATTTCATGTTTACATAGCTGTTTAATAAGTGCCAACTGCCAGCAAGGTTCAGATTAAGCAGAAAGCATAAAGCGCATGGTCTGAAATGCCAGGAGGTTTTATTTTCTAATGCGTGCACCTGACAGTGTGTGGTCCTGAGGCAGCTGGCCCTTGCCAGTGCTCTCGCAATGTGTTGCTTCAGGACTCCCCAGCCCCGCCATCCTGCCCTTCCTGTCTCTCCTACCCTCCTGAAAAGAACGCTTGGGCTTGCTTCCACCCAGGGCCTGCCCACCCCTGGCGACTGTCATTGGCAGCCTCAGGTATTTAAACCGTTCATTTGAATTCATTCTTCTGGTGGTCCCAGGGCCAGAAGTGCGAGCTTCACTTAGTGAACCTGTGAACAACTCAGTAGGGTTTTCTAAGACATCAGCTCTGATTTTCCTTGGAACTGCAGAAAGTTCACCTCAGTTATCACTGCTTGGGTTTCTGATTACCTCTCCAGTAATTTACATTTAGAAAATCACCCATAGGGCC
>NW_016816336.1:0-1484 GCF_001698545.2 Rhinopithecus bieti | reverse complement strand
GAGACGGAGTCTCGCTCTGTCGCCCAGGCTGGAGTGCAGTGCCCGGATCTCAGCTCACTGCAAGCTCTGCCTCCCAGGTTTATGCCATTCTCCTGCCTCAGCCTCCCGAGTAGCTGGGACTACAGGCGCCCGCCACCTTGCCTGGCTAGATATTTTTTTGTATTTTTTAGTAGAGACGAGGTTTCACCATGTTAGTCAGGATGGTCTCGATCTCCTGACCTCGTGATCCGCCCGTCTCGGCCTCCCAAAGTGCTGGGATTACATGCTTGAGCCACCGCGCCTGGCCCATTCCAATTTCTTATTTGCCATTTGCCTTTCACATTATTCTTGGCTTACACTCATATTTCCCTCAGAATAAACTTAAAGGACAGGCATCCCGGACATTTCCTCCTCTTCCTTCCCCTGTTTACAAAGCTGGCTTCATCTTGTCTTCAGTTCTGAGCTCACACTGCACCTCCTTGGAGCAGTCCCTCGCAATCACCCTATCTACTGTCACCACATCCAAATCTTTCTTATCCCTCTTTATCCTGTTGTATTTTTGTCATATCACTTAACAACCTCTGTGTTTTGCTTACCTACTCCATGATAACTCCCCGTAAGGACAGATGCCCTATTGTCTCATAACCTTGGTGCCTAGCACAGTGCCAATCATGTAACAGAAACTCAACAAATACTTCCTTGCATAATTAATTCATTCTAGCCCTTTTTTGTAGATTTGATAGAATTGTTTATAGATGTCATCACATTTATTTAATGTGCCAAAGCGACTGAGCTAAGGGATGCACAAGTAGCTACTAAAATGTTTCTGGGTGTGTCTGTAAGGGTGTTCCTGGAAGAGATTAGCATTTGAATCTCTGAACTGAGTAAAGATGTGCGCTCACCAGTGTGAGTGGGCAATATCCAATCTGTTGAGGGCTTGAGTAACAGAGGGTGTAAAAAGGAAAAATCCTCTCTTTTTGAGCTGGGACTTCCATCTTCTCTTGCTCTGGAACATGGGAACTCCTGTTCTCAGGCCTCGGGACTCCAGGATTTTACAGCAGCTTTGGTTCTCTGGCCTTAGGACACAGACTGAATTACACCCCTGGCTCTCCTTATTCTCCAGCTTGCACATGGTATTGTCGTGGGACTTCTCAGCCTCCACAATCATGTGAACCAATTCCTATTACAAATCTTTTCATATATTTCTTTTTTTTTTTTTTTTTTGAGTCGGAGTCTTGCTCTGTCGCCCAGGCTGGAGTGCAGTGGCCGGATCTCAGCTCACTGCAAGCTCTGCCTCCCGGGTTTACGCCATTCTCCTGCCTCAGCCTCCCGAGTAGCTGGGACTACAGGCACCCGCCACCTCGCCCGGCTAGTTTTTTGTATTTTTTAATAGAGACGGGGTTTCACCGTATTAGCCAGGATGTTCTCGATCTCCTGACCTCGTGATCCGCCCGTCTCGGCCTCCCAAAGTGCTGGGATTACAGGCTTGAGCCACCGCGCCCGGC
>NW_016816335.1:0-1700 GCF_001698545.2 Rhinopithecus bieti | reverse complement strand
ATCTGAGGACGCCGGGTCCTCCCATCGCCTAGTCTAAGCCAGTCTCTCCGCGCCCCGCC
Organism: Rhinopithecus bieti; assembly: GCF_001698545.2. Lineage (NCBI taxonomy): Eukaryota > Metazoa > Chordata > Mammalia > Primates > Cercopithecidae > Rhinopithecus > Rhinopithecus bieti. The sequence goes on along the minus strand of NW_016816335.1, from coordinate 1,641 downwards.
CTCCACCTCCCGCCTCCCAACTGGCTCCCCACCTGCTCTCTTCTTCCCCTGCTCCGCCTGGGACAGATAAGCCTTATTTAGGGCTCTTCTGTCTTTCCCCAGAGATGGAATAAGACCTGGCCTCTCTTTCCTAGCCTTGCTAGCGTGGGCCTCTGGCTCTGCCGACATCCTCCGCACCTGTAGCAACACGGCACCAGAGCCGACAGCATCCCTAATCCAAGCCCGGACCAGCTCTCTCCTGGACCACCGCGGCATATGCCATTCTACAACCCACTCTCACGGAGCAGCGGGTTCATGCCTCTGTCTGGCTTAAAACCCTTTCTCAGCTGCCTGTTGACCTTAGAATGAAATCCAAAAGGCTGTTGCACCTGTCTCCCCTTTAAATTCACTTTCTACTGCTTGCCCCTTCATTCATTACACTTGCAAATATTCGGGCTATTTGTTTCCCAAATGTGTCATGTTCATTCCTGCCTCAGGGCCTTTGCCCTTGCTAATAATCCCTTTGTCTAAAACACCCTTACCCTGGGTGTTGTCATTCGGTTCTCAGTTTAGATGTCACCTCTTCAGAGACAACTATTTTCATCATCCTCTATAAGGAACCTCCCTCCAAATGCATTACAAATCAGCCTGTTTTAGTACATTCATAGCATTTATCTCTGATATTAGCCCGGTTTTTTTTTTTTTTTTTTTTTTTTTCCAGGATAATTCACTGATTTAAACCAGGTTTTGGCAAACTGCGTGTGTGTGTGTGTGTGTGTGTGTGTGTGTGTTGGGGGACAGAGTCTCACTCTGTCGCCCAGGGTGGAGTGCAGTGGCACGATCTCAGCTTACTGCAACCTCCGCCTGCTGGGTTCAAGCAATTCTCCTGGTTCAGCCTTCGCAGTAGCTGGGACTACAGGCGCGTCCCACCACGCTTGGCTATTTTTGTATTTTTAGTGGAGATGGGGTTTCACCGTGTTAGCCAGGATGGACTCGATATGCTGACCTCGTGATCCGCCTGCCTCGGCCTCCCAAAGTGCTGGGATTACAGGCATGAGCCACTGCGTCTGGCCAGCTTTTTCTATAAAGAGCCAGAGAGTAAATTGTAGGCTTTATGGGCCTTACAGTGTCTGTCTACTCAACTCTGCCATTGTAGCAGGAAAGCTGCCATATGTAAATGAATTAGTATGGTGAGATCAATAAAACTTTACAGACACTGGACTTTGAATTTCATGGAATTTTTTCCTGTAATAAAATATTCTTTTCCTTCTGCTTTTCCAACCATTAAAAAATGTAAAAACGGCCAGGCACAGTGGCTCATGCCTGTAATCCCAGCACTTTGGGAGGCCAAAGTGGGCAGAATCACTTGAGGTCAGGAGTTCGAGACCAGCCTGGCCAACATGGTGAAACCCTGTCCCTACTAAAAATACAAACACTAGACAGGTGTGGTGGTGGGGGCCTGTAATCCCAGCAACTTGGGAGGTTGAGGCAAGAGATCACTTGAACCTGGGAAGTGGAGGTTGCAGTGAGCCAAAACTGCACTCCAGCCTGGGCAACAGAGTGAGACTCTGTCTCAAAATAATAATAATAAAAATGTAAACAACGTTTTACCTTTTCTTTTAAAAAATTTTGTAGAGACAGGGTCTCACCATCTTGCCCAGG
>NW_016816334.1:1095192-1103775 GCF_001698545.2 Rhinopithecus bieti | reverse complement strand
AAACAGAGAGCCAAATCATGAGTGAACTCCCACTCACAATTGCTAAAAGGAGAATAAAATACCTAGACACAATTTACAAGGGATGTGAAGGACCTCTTCAAGGAGAGCTACAAACTACTACTCAAGGAAATAAGAGAGGACACATAAAAAAATGGAAAAACATTCCACCCTCATGGGTAGGCAGAATCAGTATCACGAAAATGGCCACGTTGCCCAAAGTAATTTATAGATTCCATGCCATCCCCATCAAGCTACCACTGACTTTCTTCACAGAATTAGAAAAAAAAACTACTTTAAATTTCATATGGAACCAAAAAAGAGCCTGCTTTGCCAAGACAATCTTAAGCAAAAATAACAAACCTGGAGGCATCATGCTACCTGACTTCAAACTATACTACAATGCTACAGTAACAAAAACAGCCTGGTACTGGTAACAAAACAGATATATAGAACAGAACAGAGACCTCAGAAATAGTACCACACATCTAAAACCACCTGATCTTTGACAAACATGACAAAAACAAGCAATGCAGAAAAGATTCCCCATTTAATAAATGGTGTTGGGAAAACTGGCTAGTCACATGCAGAACACTGAAATTGGACCCCTTCCTTACACCTTATACAAAAATTAACTCAAGAAGGATTAAAGACTTAAAAGTAAGACCTAAAACCATAAAAAACCCTAGAAGAAAACCTAGGCAGTACCATTCAGGACATAGGTATGGGCAAAGACTTCATGACTAAAACACCAAAAGCAATGGCAATAAAAGCCAAAATCGACAAACGGGATCTAATTACACTAAAGAGCTTCTCCACAGAAAAAGAAACTATAATCAGAGTGAACAGGCAACCTACAGAATGGGAGAAATTTTTTGCAAACTATCCATCTGACAAAGGGCTAATTTCCAGAATCTACAAAGAACTTAAACAAATTTACATGAAAAAACAAACAACTCCATCAAAAGTGGGCAAAGGATATGAACAGACTGTTCTCAAAAGAAGACATTTATGCAGCCAACAAACATATGAAAAAAAGCTCATCATCACTTTGGATTAGAGAAATGCAAATCCAAACCACAATGGGATACCGTATCACGCTGGTTTGAATGGCAATCATTAAAAAGTCAGGAAACAACAGGTGCTGGAGAGGGTATGGAGAAATAGGACCACTTTTACACTGTTGGTGGGAGTGTAAATTAGTTCAACCATTGTGGAAGACAGTGTGGCAATTCCTCAAGGTTCTAGAACCAGAAATATCATTTGACCCAACAACCCCATTACTGGGTATATACCCAAAGGATTATCAATCATTCTACTATAAAAACACATGCACACATATGTTTATTGCAGCAGTGTTTACAAGAGCAAACATTTGGAACCAACCCAAATGCCCATCAATGATAGACTGGATAAAGAGAATGTGGTACATATACACCATGGAATACTATGCAGCCATAAAAAAGGATGAGTTCATGTTCTTTGCAGGGGCATGAACGAAGCTGGTAACCATCATTCTCAGTAAACTAACACAAGAACAGAAAATCGAACACCACATGTTCTCACTCATAAGTGGGAGTTGAACAATGAGAACACATGGACACAAGGAGGGGAATATCACACACCAGGGCCTGTTGGGGGGTGGGGGACTAGGGGAGGGATAGCATTAGGAGAAATACCTAATGTAGATGATGGGTTGATAGGTGCAGCAAACCACCATGGCAGGTGTATACCTATGTAACNCAGAAAAAGAAACTATAATCAGAGTGAACAGGCAACCTACAGAATGGGAGAAATTTTTTGCAAACTATCCATCTGACAAAGGGCTAATTTCCAGAATCTACAAAGAACTTAAACAAATTTACATGAAAAAACAAACAACTCCATCAAAAAGTGGGCAAAGGATATGAACAGACTGTTCTCAAAAGAAGACATTTATGCAGCCAACAAACATATGAAAAAAAGCTCATCATCACTTTGGATTAGAGAAATGCAAATCCAAACCACAATGGGATACCGTATCACGCTGGTTTGAATGGCAATCATTAAAAAGTCAGGAAACAACAGGTGCTGGAGAGGGTATGGAGAAATAGGACCACTTTTACACTGTTGGTGGGAGTGTAAATTAGTTCAACCATTGTGGAAGACAGTGTGGCAATTCCTCAAGGTTCTAGAACCAGAAATATCATTTGACCCAACAACCCCATTACTGGGTATATACCCAAAGGATTATCAATCATTCTACTATAAAAACACATGCACACATATGTTTATTGCAGCAGTGTTTACAAGAGCAAACATTTGGAACCAACCCAAATGCCCATCAATGATAGACTGGATAAAGAGAATGTGGTACATATACACCATGGAATACTATGCAGCCATAAAAAAGGATGAGTTCATGTTCTTTGCAGGGGCATGAACGAAGCTGGTAACCATCATTCTCAGTAAACTAACACAAGAACAGAAAATCGAACACCACATGTTCTCACTCATAAGTGGGAGTTGAACAATGAGAACACATGGACACAAGGAGGGGAATATCACACACCAGGGCCTGTTGGGGGGTGGGGACTAGGGGAGGGATAGCATTAGGAGAAATACCTAATGTAGATGATGGGTTGATAGGTGCAGCAAACCACCATGGCAGGTGTATACCTATGTAACAAACCTGCATGTTCTGCACATGTACCCCAGAACTTAAAGTATAATCTTAAAAAGAAAAAATTATTTTATAAAAATGATGTCTGACTTAGAAGGGTGAAGTTCTAGGAAAAAATTGTTTGTTCAGTTTGTAAGTCTGCCTTCTTGTGTTTAACATACCTATATGTCAGATAGGTAGGTATATTGGGTAAGTAAGTGTGAATTGAATTGTCTAAGGGAATTTGATTAATTATGTATGTAAGGGGTATTGAATGTTTCAAAAGGATTTAACCTGTTAAACTTTTCAGTTATACAATATTCAAAGGTAATATTGACTAATTTTCAGTTTCAAGTGAAAGCAAGGTTTCATTTTTTGTCAAAAGTTCAGAAATAAAATACAAATTTTCAATTGATGTATGGTGTTAAGTAAAGCTATCTTTTATTTATTTTCAATTTTAATTTTATTTTCCATAGGTTTTTGGGTTAGAGGTGGTATTTGGTTACATGTGTAAGTTCTCTAGTGGTGATTTGTAAGATTTTGGTGCACCCATCATCCATGTATAGACTGCACCATATTTGTAGTCTTTTATCCCTTGCCCCCTTTCTTTCTTTCCCCCAAGTCCTCAAAGTCTGTTGTATCATTCTAATGCCTTTGTGTCCTCATAGCTTAGCTCCCACATATCAGTAAGAACATATGATATTTGGTTTTCCATTGCTGAGTTACATCACTTAGAATAATGGTCTCCAATCTCAACCAGGTTACTGCATGGCTGCATAGTATTCCATTATATGTGTATATATATATACAGACACACTACAGTTTCTTTATCCACTCGTTGATTGATAGGAATTTGGGTTGGTTCTATGATTTTGCAATTGTGAATTGTGTTGCTATAAACATGTGTGTGCAAGTATCTTTTTCGAATAATGACTTCTTTTCTTCTGGGTAGATACCCAGTAGTGGGATTGGTGGATCAAAGGGTAGTTCTACTTTTAGTTCTTTAAGGAATCTCCACACTGTTTTCCATAGTGGCTGTACTAGTTTAAATTCCCACCAGCAGTGTAGAAGTCTTCCCTGTTCACCGCATCCATGTCAACATTTACTGTTTTTTGATTTTTTGATTATGGCCATTCTTGCAGGACTAAGGTCGTATTGCTTTGTGGTTTTGATTGGCATTTCCCTGATCATTAGTGGTGTTGAGTATTTTTTCATATGTTTATTGACCATTTGTGTATCTTCTTTTGAGAATTCTCTATTCACGTCCTTAACCTCCTTCTTGAAGGGATTGTTTACTTTTTTCTTACTGATTTGTTTGAGTTTGTTGTAGATTCTGGGTATTAGTCCTTTATCAGATGTATAGATTATGAAGATTTTCTCCATTGCCTGTTTACTCTGTAAAGCTATACTCTAAAATGTATAATTTTAATAAATTAAATATTAATCAAAATATAGAAAATAACAGGGAGAATTTCTTTCCATGCATGAAAGCCTGCTCCTCTACCTCTAGATGTTAAGGGATCACCAAAAAAATTTTCTGTCATGGATAGTGTTCAATACTGTATTTCAATAATCAAGAAGAGGAAAAAATAAGCATAAATATCAAAAAGTATAAAGAAAATTATATTGCTTGAGAAAAATTTGCTTGCCCATATACAAATACAAAATAACCAAAAGAATAGCTATTAAAACAGGAAACAACACAATGAAGATACGAAAGCTAAGGCAGGGCAGACTAATCCTGAGGGTTTGCAGTATTCAAGAGTAAGTGGGGTTAGAATGGATTGGAGTGTGAGCAGAAGTCATAAAGAGAATGGATGGAGAAACTTTGTTTTTTTTTTTTGAATTGTCAGTCCCAGGTTACAGGCAGGATATGGGACATAGGAAAGGTAACTTTCATGGATGGCTCCAAGGTGTATGGGATAAACAAATTTGAAGATGGTAGTGCAGTTTACTAAATGTAGGAAAACTAGAGGAAGACTAGATTGACTGTGGTTGAGAGTCGGCCCTTAAGAATTCAGTTATAGGAATGAGTTTTAAAGATAACCTGTTGGGCATCTATATGGAAATATTGAGTAGGATGATACAGACACGGAGCCCAGAAAAATCATCTGGGCTGGCAATAGATACTGTTTTAAATCTTGTAGTGAGCTCCATCATGAAAACAGAAAAGTAGAGGAACAGGAATAGAAAGCCACTGTTTAGTTTGTCACACATGATGGTAAATTAATTCATAGTCTGTAACAACTATAAAACTGTTTAGTCCTACATAATGGATTTAAACTGTATTTTGAATTTGTTAGACAACATAGATTATTTTCATGTATCAGAAACATTTTTCTTTAGTTAGAGACCATTAAGCCACTTCTTTGTATGGCACTATGCTATTAATATGCTGTATAAATTAATCTGAATGGGAGTAATTTGTACTTTCTGTTAGGTTTAAAATATTCTCCACCTTCCTCTTTGCACATGGAATTTAAAAGCCAAAAGAGAACTCAAGTCCACATAGTTCCAACCCCTGTCTCCTGCCTGGATGTCATCCATGATATTTCTGACAAGTGGTGCTGACCTTCTGCTTGAGCACCTGCAGTGACAGGGAGCACTCACATTCATAAGAAAGTTCATACAATTTTTAACATCTTTAATTATTTTAAATTTTCCTTCATACTGATCCAAAACATTTTTTCCTATATTTTCCAACCATGATTCTTACCGTGCTTTAATAGTCATTAGGATATAAATTTTTCAAGTATTTCATGACCATTAGTGTGAATTTTCTGATACACCGTCATAGCATCAGTGTTCAATGTAGCAGGTTTCTGAGTTCTGTCCAGTAGTCTCCTCACTTCTGTCATCATTTCTCTAAACTCAGGGAGCTCCCAGTACTCTGGATATGATCTGAGTAGTGCAAAGTCAGTTCCACTATGGTCCATCTTGTTTGGACACTGAATGTCTATCAATACAGCCCAAGATTAATTTGAGCTTTTTTGAATAGAACTACATTACAATATCATCTCACGTTGGAGCTTGAAATCTATTAAAAACTTTTTATGTACCAGCTGCTAATCATGTCTGCTCCCCTCAGAACTGATACATTTGATTTTTTAAACTGAATTATATGGTCTCGCTGTTCGCTTATAAAATTTGATCTTCCTAACTTGACCAGTCCTTTCAGCTAGTCAATAATTTTTTGAAGCCTGGATTTTTTTTTTTTTTTTAGATGGAGTCTCGCCTTTGTCCCCTAGGCTGGAGTGTAATGGCATGATCTTGGCTTACTGCAACCTTCACCTCCTAGGTTCAAGTGATTCTCTTGCCTCAGCCTCCCAAGTAGTTGGGATTGCAGGCACCTGCCACCTTATCCAGATAAATTTTTTCGTATTTTTAGTAGAGATGGGGTTTCACCATGTTGGCCAGGCCAGTCTCAAACTCCTGACTTCAGGTGATCCACCTGCCTGTACCTCCCAAACTGTTGGGATTATAGGCGTGTGCACTGTGCCCAGCCTGAAGCCTGGTTTTGTCCTCTAGTACAGTATAGTTGATATTACTTGAAATTCTATAAGCAAAGTTGACATTTGTGCTCAAGGCATTTTCACATGTTGTTTTACTTAACACTCACAATATCAGGTGCAGTATTTTGACAGGTCTTTTCAATCACTGCAGACAGTGTAGCACATGTAGGTAGGAGAGAAAAGTGGGATCTGAATCCCAGTGCAACCACATTAGCTGTGTAGTCTTGAAAAATTTCATTCCTCTCTTTGATTCTTTTTCCTTATCTGTAAAACAGGGATAATTATAAATATATTACCTATTTATTGTGAGAAAGAAATGGAATAATTCCCATAAACTACTTAGCACAGTGCCTGAACATGATACATCTTCAATAAGTGTTAGCTTTTGCTTTTAGTGATTCCTTTCCATTAAGGGAAATGAGATCTGGCAGGTCGAGATTACTTTCTGAGGGTCACAAGCCAGAGAATGAATCAGGGTTTGGTGATTGGTCTCTGACAGTATGGAATTTAGTCCACAGGCAGTAGAGGTTTAAATCATTGGATTTTAACTTTGCTGTTATCATTTGCTAGTTAGATGGCCTTGCATTAGTTATTTAAATCTACTTAAAGTCAGTTTTCTTACCTGTAAAGTGGAGAATTTAGTATTTCCATCAAAGATTGTTAGGAGAATTTAATGAATAATGTTCACAAGACCGTAATATATGGCTCCACAAAGGATCCTCCTCTTTCCTTTTCTCCTTGCTTAATCTACCTCTTTTTCCTTCCACTAAACCTGTGGGGTCTAAATGAGATAAGATATGAAAAGCCCTCAGTCTATAGTATGGCATACAAAATGCATTCACTAAATGAGAGCTAATTTTACAACATTTTATACCTATGGAACTTGAGGAAATGATAATATATTTGAGTGCTCTATTTATTGTGCCTAATATAAACCAAGATACAATCTTTACCTCTGATATAATCTCAAATTTATTTAATTTTAATTTTATGTGTTTTAACATTTAAATGTTTTAGATTTAAAAATATGTAACAACCTGAGAGAGTGGAATCAAGTGATATTCAGATAACCTAGGTCCTACAAGAGTTGAGAAAAGTGAAGGGGGAAAGTTGACTGGTATAGTCAGAAGATTTATGAAGAAAGTTCCATTCAGGATGGGCTATAAAAGATGAGTAGAATTTGAAGATCTATGCCAGAAGAAGAAACCATGAAGAACGAGAAAGAAAACTACTTTGCCTCTCACATATAGAGGTAGTTATGAAACTATGAAAGGGTTGTTGAAGAGAAATAGACCTGAAAGAGAATTTGAACTTCATTAGTTAAACATGTGCCTGAAAAAGATTGATTTAAATGGATTTTAACAAAAATATAAAATAAGTTACATTTCTGTGCCCATTAATACTGTGTCTAATGAATATTTACTATTTACTGGGCACCGTACTGTGTATACATTTAATGCTCACAAGAATCTATGAGGGAGATAAAAATATTATTTTCGTTTTACTTGTGGGGAAACAGAAGCTCAGAAAGATTCGATAACTCATGTGAGGTCATATGATCAGTACATGATAGAGCTTAGATTGACTGAGAGAGTTGGGTTCAAGAGACTCTGCTCTCAGCTATCTAGTAGTAGGGGAGATATACACCTGGCGGTCAGTATCTCACCTGTTCTGGGTTTTAGGCATTCTTTAATCCAGTCGTGATAGGATCACTCCTTTAACATAAGGTATTGAGTGGCCGTTTGGGAATTTTGCCACCTGTGAGGTATCTGCTATGTCTGTTTTGGTATAGTAGTTTGGGTGGGAAAGGGCACAAGATAGTTACAGATAATAGTTGTCCTGAATTTTTTGTGCACGATTCTCAAAGTTTTTCTATTTGTGGCTGAATCCCCTGCAAAATGTAACTCAGTCCTCTCATTTTTGACATTTCTTCAAGTTTTTCATTTCTGTGCTAATTTCTTTGCCTTCCCTTTCTGCCCTGCTGAGTCGCAGGCAGCATGTTGAAAATTCAACTTCAGCAAAGTCTCAGGATACAAAATTAATGTGCAAAAACCACAAGCATTCTTATACACCAGTAACAGACAAACAGAGAGCCAAATCAGGAATGAACTTCCATTCACAATTGCTTCAAAGAGAATCAAATACCTAGGAATCCAACTTACAAGCGATGTAAAGGACCTCTTCAAGGAGAACTACAAACCACTGCTCAGTGAAATCAAAGAGGACACAAACAAATGGAAGAACATACCATGCTCATGGATAGGAAGAATCAATATCGTGAAAATGGCCATACTGCCCAAGGTTATTTATAGATTCAATGCCATCCCCATCAAGCTACCAATGAGTTTCTTCACAGAATTGGAAAAAACTGCTTTAAAGTTCATATGGAACCAAAAAAGAGCCCGCATTGCCAAGACAATCCTAAGTCAAAAG
>NW_016816334.1:1090302-1094168 GCF_001698545.2 Rhinopithecus bieti | reverse complement strand
TGCACATGTACCCTAGAACTTAAAGTATAACAAAAAAAAAAAAAAAAAAAGAAAATTCGTCAGCGCTGTGCAGTAGGCAACCAGGTTGCTTATAGACAATCTGTCATTAGGCCCTTGAAAAAGGGCCCCTTAAAGTTAGAAAAGCCTACATGGGTACAGAATATGTTGCCTGGCACCAGATGTAATCAGAGTTTAAAAAGCAACAGTTAAGAGAAAGGTAAAGTTTTCCTTTGAACTAAGCACACGGCTTAACTGATGCCACACAGCAGCTGTCATCAGGTGAAGGCAATGAGACTTGCTTCAACCTCATTTCATGTGACATAAAATTAAAGCAAAACAAATGAAAAGCAAGCAAGCAAATGAAAACTTACCTCTTCTCTGCTTTGTATTGAAGAGACACTGTGAACAAAGGTAACATTATTATTAACTCAAATAAATAAAAACATGAAGATTAACCTTTACTGATAAGACCAGTTCTTTTAGTTTGTAACATTACCTTGCTGCCTCTTGTAATGTTTTTCTGCATTGACCTTCTTGATGGCAAGATACTCCTGCAGTATATAGTCCCTGACAAATAGTCTAGGGAGTATTTGATAAAAATGGCAAACTGACTTTATTGATTTATGGAAATCTGGGACAATTAATGAGTTTATAATAGATTTTATAACACTTTTATAAAAGTTTTAATTAATGATCATGTAGTAATATAAATAGTAATAGCTTCTTGTGGACACTTCATTCCTTTAAGAAAGTATTAGTTAACAAAAAAATTAGCTGGGTGTGGTGGTGCGTGCCTGTGGTCGCAGCTACTTGGGAGGCTGAGGTGGGAGGATTGCTTGAGTCCAGGAGGTGAAGGTTGCAGTGAGCTGAGATCACATCACTGCACTTCAGCCTGGATGATGGAGTGAGACTCTATCTTTGAAAAAAAAAGAGAAAGAAAATATTAGTTTTATAACCTAGTGTCATTGATAATTAATTGTGGTAACCACTAAAGCTATGAAGAAATGTTTGCATACTTTCATCAGCTGGAGTCTTCATTATCTCCTGGGGCAAGATTCTGATGACACAGGGGATATTTTCTGTTTGTTTGTTTGTTTAAAAGTAGCTTTTTATGCTAGAACAGTTTCAGGTTCACAGAAAAATTGCAAAGGTATTCCCATATACCTCACACCCAGTTTCCTCTATTATTAACATATGGTACATTTTTCACAATTAGTGAACCATTATTCATACGTTATTATTAACTGAAGTCCACACTTTATTCAAAACTGCTTAATTGTCACATGGTTTCCCTCTTCTGTTCCTAAATCCCATCCAGATTACCGCATTACATTTAGTAGTCACATCGCTTTTGGTCCCTCTCAGCGACACAGCTGATATTTAAGAAATACTTTATCAGAGAAATCATACATCTATATCTAATAAAAAGATCTCACATATAATTCTTAAAATGACTCATAGCTTTTGTACAGTCAGAATACAAACAACAGAAATAGCAAGGAGATAATAAGTGTTAACAAGGGTGTAGAGAAAAAGGGAAGTTTTGAGCACTGTTTGTGGGAATGTAAATTGGTACAGCCATTATGGAAAACATTATGGAGTTTCCTCAAGAAATTAAAACTAGAACTACTATATGACCTAGCAATCTCACCACTAGGTATATAGTCAAAGGAAATGAAATCACTATGTCAAAGAGATAGCTATATTCTGATATTCATTGCAACATTATTCATAATAGCAAAGATATGGAAACAACCTACATGTCTATTAACATAAATGGATAAAGAAAATGTAATATACATATATGTACATAATACATATATATGTATTATTTGGCTATAAAAAAGAAGAAAATCCTATTACTTGTGACAACATGGATGAATCTGGAGAACATTATGCTAAGTGAAATGAACCAGACACAGAAAAATAATAATGTATGAGTTCACTTGTATATAGAATCTAAAAAAGTTGAACGCATAGAAGCAGAGAGTAGAACAATGCTTACCAGGGGCTGGGGAGTGGGATATGTTGATCAAAGGGTACAAACTTTCAGTTACAAGATAATAAGTTATGGGGATGTAACATACAGCATGGTGACCATAGTTAAAAGTATTATATTGTTTATTAGAAGTTTGATAAGAGTAGATTTTAAGTGTCCTCACCACATACACATAGATGCAAAAAATGGTAACCATGATCATGATAAATATGTTAATTAATTTGACTGGGGTAATCAGTGTACAATGGATATATATGTATATAAAATCATGTAGTACACCTCAAACAGTTATTATTTATCAGTTAAGAGCTGGTACCATTCCTTCTGAAACTATTTCAAACAATAGAAAAAGAGGGACTCCTCCCTAACTCATTTTATGAGGCCAGCATCATTCTGATACCAAAATATGGCAGAGACACACAAAAAAAGAAAATTTCAGGCCAATATCCCTGATGATCATCAATGCAAAAATCCTCAGTATAATACTGGCAAACTGAATCCAGCAGCACATCAAAAAGCTTATCTACCACGATCAAGTCGGCTTCATCCTTGGGATGCAAGGCTGGTTCAACATATACAAATCAATAAACATAATCCATCACATAAACGAAACCAATGACAAAAATCACATAATCATGTCAATAGATGCAGAGAAAGGCCCTCGATAAAATCCAACATCCCTTTATGCTAAAAACTATCAATAAACTAGGTATTGATGGAACGTATCTCAAAATAATAAGAGCTATTTATGAAAAACTCACAGCCAATATCACACTGAATGGGCAAAAGCTGGAAGCATTTCCTTTGAAAACCGGCACAAGACAAGGATATCCTCTCTCAACTCTCCTATTCAACATAGTATTGGAAGTTCTGTCCAGGGCAATCAGGCAAGAGAAAAAAATAAAGGGTATTCAGATAGGCAGTGAGGAAGTCAAATTGTCACTGTTTGCAGATAACATGATTATATATTTAGAAAACCCCATTGTCTCAGCCCCGAATCTCCTTAAGCTGATAAGGAGCTTCAGCAAAGTCTCAGGATGCAAAATCAATGTGCAAAAATCACAAACACTCCTATACACCAATAATAGACAAACAGAGAGCCAAATCATGAGTGAACTCCCACTCACAATTACTACAAAGAGAATAAAATACCTAGGAATTCAACTTACAAGGGATGTGAAGGACCTCTTCAAGGAGAACTACAAATCACTGCTCAAGGAAATAAGAGAGGGCACAAACAAATAGAAAAACATTCTATGCTCATGGATAGGAAGAATCAATACTGTGAACATGGCCATGTTGCCCAAAGTAATTTATAGATTCAATGCTATCCCCATCAAGCTACCATTGACTTTCTTCACAGAATTAGAAAAAAGTACTTTAAATTTCATGTGGAACCAAAAAAGAGCCCGCATTGCCAAGACAATCCTAAGCAAAAAGGACAAAGCTGGAGGCATCATGCTACCTGGCTTCAAACTATACTACAAGGCTACAGTAACCAAAACAGCATGGTACTGGTAACAAAAAAATATATAGGCCAATAGAACAGAACAGAGGCCTCAGAAACAACACCATACATCTACAATTATCTGGTCTTTGACAAACATAACAAAAACAAGCAATGGGGAAAGGATTCCCTATTTAATAAATGGTGTTGGGAAAACTGTCTAGCCATATGCAGAAAACTGAAACTGGACCCCTTCCTTACACCTTACATAAAAATTAACTCAAGATGGATTAAAGACTTAAATGTAAGAATTAAAGCTATACAAATCCTGGAAGAAAACCTAGGCAATACCTAGGTTTTCAGACATAGGCATGGGCAAAGATTTCATGACTGAAACACCAAAAGCAATGGCAACAAAAG
>NW_016816334.1:1080643-1087961 GCF_001698545.2 Rhinopithecus bieti | reverse complement strand
AAAAAAAAAAAAAAAAAAAAAAAAAAAAAAAAAAAATCTGGATTGAAGTCTTACAGTGTACATTCAAAACAAGAATAAATTTAATCTTTCCCAGCATTCATTTTAACTTGCCTTTTGCTAAATTACAATCAGAAAACAAACTGTTCTGGACAGAATTTCAGGAAACGTGACAGAAAATTATGTATCTACTGTTTTAAAAACTTCCTTGAAGTTAAATTATGATACAAAAGAAGGTCTTTACATATGTTCTTAACGTTTTAACATGATATGTCTAGAAGTTATTGCATAAATACTAATTACAACATTGCAGGGGCTTTTTGGCAGCGAAGAGTTGCATTGCAAAAATAGATCAAACTCAGTCACATTACTTGAAAAGAGGCTTAGTCTGATTATGTTAAAATAATAACTTTTCTAAATTAAGTTGCAACATGTCATTTCTTTAGACAGAAAAAGGTTTATGTCTTGGAACGTATGGCAAGATATATACAGTCATGCATCACTTACCAACAGGGATACATTCCAAAAAATGTGTTGTTAGGTGATTTTTTATTGTGTGAACATTATAGAGTGTACTTACACAAACCTAGATGGCCTATCCTATCACATACCTAGGCTATATAGTATAGTTTATTACTCCTAGGCTACTACCTGTGCAGCATGTCACTGTATTGAATGCTGTAGGCAGTTGTAACACAACTAGAAACATAGAAAAGGCATGGTAAAAATATGCTATTATAATCTTACAGGACTATATATGTGTGGTCTCTTGACTGAAATGTTATGTGGCATTATTATTAAACGTGTGTATTCATATATGTATTAAGATGATATATATGAAATTAAAACTACAATTAACAGTGTTGTATGAGGATCACTAGAATCTTTCCTGAGTTTATGTCTATTTCTTTTTATTTTATTTTATTTTATTTTATTTTTATTTTTTATTATACTTTAAGTTCTAGGGTACATGTGCCATAACGTGCAGGTTTGTTTTACATAGTTTACTTATGCATGTGGTGTGACTGTACCCATCAACCGTCAGCACCCATAATTCAAATTTATTTCATGTATAACTCCCCAATGCAATCCCTCCCTCCTCCCCCCGTCCCCCCTCCCCTGATAGCCCAGTGCGTGATGTTCCCCTTCTCCAAGTCCAAGTGATCTCATTGGTTCAGGCTTTCCCACCTATGAGTGAGAACATGCGGTGTTTGGCTTTTCTCTTCTTGCTGATAGTTTGCTAAGAATGATGGTTTCCAGCTGATCCATGTCCCTACAAAGACGCAAACTCATCCTTTTTATGGCGATATATTCCCATGGTGTATTGTGTGCCACATTTTCTTAATCAGTCTGTCACAGGATGGACATTTGGGGTTGATCCAAGTCTTTGCATATTGTGAATAGCTGGCCGCAATAAACACTACGTGTGCATGTGTCTTTGTAGTAGAATAATTTATAATCCTTTGGGGATATATACCCAGTAGTGGGATGGCTGGGTCATATGGTACATATAGTTCTAGATCCTGTGAGGAATTGCCCATACTGTCTTTCCATAATGGTTGAACTAGTACAATCCCCACCAACAGTGTAAAAGTGTTCCTATTTCTCCACATCCTTCTCCAACACCTGTTGTTTCCTGACTTCTAATGATTTGCATTCTAACTGGTGTGAGTGGTATTCAATTGTGGTTTTGATTTGCATTTCTCTGATGGCGAGTGATGATGAGCATTTTTTATGTGTCTGTTGGCTGTATGAATATCTTCTTTCTGAGGAAATGTCTGTTCATACCTTCCCCACTTTTTGATGGGTTGTTTGTTTTTTTCCGTATTTTGTGAGTTCTTTGTAGATTCTGGATATTAGCCTTTGTCAGATGAGTAGGTTGCAAAAAATTTTTCCCATCTGTAGGTTGCCTGTTCACTCCTGATGGTAGGTTTCTTTTGCTGTGCAAAAGCTCTTTAGTTTAATTAGATCCCATTTTGTCAATTTTTTGCTTTTGCTGCCGTTGCTTTTGGTGTTTTAGACATGAAGTCCCTTGCCCATTGCTATGTCCTGAATGGAATCTCCTTAAGCTGATAAGCAAACTTCAGGCAAAAGGAGGATACAAAATTAATGTGCAAAAATCACAAGCATTCTATACACCATTGTAACGGACAAGCAGAGGACCAAATCAGGAATGAACTTCCTTCACAATTGCTTCAAAGAGATAAAAATCCTAGGGAATCCAAGCTTACAAGGGATGTAAAGGACCTCTCAAGGAGAACTACAAACCACTGCTTCAGTGAAATCAAAGAGACACAAACAAATGGAAGGAAACATACCATGCTCATGGATAGGAAGAATCAATATCATGAAAATGGCCATACATCCCCAAAGGTTTATTTATAGATTCAATGCCATCCCATCAAGCTACCAATGAGTTTCTTCACAGGGAATTGGAAAAAAACTGCTTAAATTCATATGGAACCAAAAAAGAGCCCGGCATTGCCAATGACAATCCTAAGTCAAGAAGACAAAGGCTGGAGGGTCACGCTACCTGACTTCCAACTATTATTCAAGGCTACAGGTAACCAAAAACAGCCATGGTACTGGTACCAAAACAAAGATATTAGCACTCAATGGACAGAACAGAGTCCTCAGAAAATACCCGGCCACATCTACAGGCCATCTGATTCTTTGACAAACCTGAGAAAACAAGGAAAATGGGGAAAGGATTCCCTATTTATAAATGGTGCTGGGGTGGAAATTGGCTAGCCATAAGTAGGAAAGGGCTGAAACTGGATCCTTTCCTTACCCCTTATACGAAGATTAATTCAAGATGGATTAGAGACTTAAATTGTTAGACCTAATACCATAAAAACCCTAGAAGAAAATCGAGTTTATGTCTATTTCTTAAGTGAGATTTTTATACATCCACATCAGGCTGACCATCAGTATGCCTCGACTTAGCTCCTCTAGAGCAGTGCAAACGATATCTCCAACATGTCTTACTGTGTGCCTCTTTTCCTTCTTGCAGATTTATCTTTTGCTTTACTCAGGTGACTCCCCTGTTCTACTTTGGAGAACCACTTCTGCTGCCCCAATTTTCTTGCTCCCCAAATGCCCTTCCCTTTGCCTTCAGGTCAAAGTCAAACCATTTTCCAAAAAGCTGTCTCAGTGATTTTTGTGGGTTTTTTTTTTGTTGTTGTTCTCTGCACTTTCTAGTACGCATTATTTGTATTAAAATCATAATGTGGTTGAAATGTTTTTTACTTAGTAGATTCCTAGTGTGCAAGAATCTTAAGGTATCAGGACACAGTATTGTGTATATAGTACCATTGTAACTATATGTAGAAAAATGCATAAAAACGGACTTGAGAAAAGATCAATTTAATTTTTGCATGTATATATATATGAGCATGCCTTCATGCTTGTATATATATGTATATCTGTAGATATGCATGTATGTATTTACATGTATTTAGATACTGTTTTCTAGAATAAGCATATATTTTCAGAGGTAAAAGAAGACTTCCTGGACAAAGTCTAATCATGAAATCTTGCTATTTTATACAATAGGAGTAGGCAGTTGATTTTAAAAAACTTAATCCAAAATAGCATAGTTTTGATGAATTTTCAAGAAAGCAAGTTAGGTATTTTATTAATATTGTTTCATGTTGGTGAAATTAGGAAGCATAGTTTTATTATTTCCACACAGATGCCTCTAGCTACTTAAAAAAGACGACGTTTTATTTCTATAACCTGTGACTAGTTGCATAAAAAGCAGGTTATTTCAATTCTACATTGTCTCTTTACAGTGACTTTAGGGGAAGCAAGAAGGCTGAAATCCCAGTGTCTGCTGGCTCCTTCCTGCTACAAAGGGTGAGGCATGAAGGGCCTTTGCCAGAGCATGTTAATGAATCTTTGGGTATGAAAAGGCAGCTCTAGAAGAGAGTGGGAGGTGGAATGTAAATTGTTCTCCATAATAAACTGAGAAAATGGAGCTTCTGGAAGAGAAGAGAAAAACCGGGGGGAGGAGGGGTGGGAGATGTGAGGAAGACTCTGGAGGTTCATTGCTTTAGCCCACAAATATTTATTGAGTTATTAAAATGGGGTAGACACAGTTCTAGGTACTGGAGATTCACTGATGCATAATAAAAATCCTTGCCCTATTGGAGTTAATATTCTAGTAGGCAGGAAGCTTGAGCTAGTGAGATTTTTGGGAAGACTGAGGTCACTAGAGGACTTTAAGGAAAGGGATGTCGGCCGGGCACGGTGGCTCACGCCTGTAATCCCAGCACTTTGGGAGGCGGAGGCGGGTGGATCACGAGGGCAGGAAATCGAGACCATCCCGACTGACACAGTGAAGCCCCGTCTCTACTAAAAATATAAAAAAATTAGCCAGGCGTGGTGGTGGGTGCCTGTAGTCCCGCTACTCGGGAGGCCGAGGCAGGAGAATGGTGTGAACCCGGGTGGCGGAGCTTGCAGTGAGCTGAGATCGAGCCACTGCACTCCAGCCTGGGCGACAGAGACAGAGACTCCCTCTCAAAAAAAAAAAAAAAAAAGAAAAAAAAAGAAAAAAAGAAAAGGGATGTCTATTATTCAATGTTGTTTTACTCACTGCTGTCATGTAACTCCACGTTGCCCTCAGGTTTCCAGCAAAGGAACAATATTCACAAATGCTGGATGTAGGGGATTAGGGCCTACAGCTAAGCTGTACACCTTCACAGAGTGTGACCCATCTTCGTTATCATCAGCAGTACCACCTGCTGCACCCTAACCTCTCCTGCTGCAGCGATTGCTGAGCCCTCCAGGAGCCAAAGCTGCATGGGCTTTGGAAAAAGACAGCCCTCTCCTCCTTTTATGTTCTAGAGAGTACTCCAACTACCTTGCTTATGCAGAGGTATTTTTCAAGGTTTACCAAAACAGTTGTTTCAATTTTAATTTATGACTTTTGTCCCTTTATCTCCTCTGATTAAAACTTTTTAATGGCTTTGTATTACCCCCAGGTTACAGGCCCAAATCCTTAAAACAAGATATAAGAGCCATATAATACAGTGCTCTCTGACCCCTACTTTGGCCTTCCTGGAGCTGATCCTCCAGGGCTTTGAACAATTTAATCTCTCCAACCCTCACCTCTGGCCCCTGCCTGGCTAAATCTCAGTTTCATTGTCTCTTCGCCGGAGACGCTTCCTTTGACTTCCTTAGGTTAGGTCTCTGTCTTAGTCCCTTTGAGTTGCTATGGCAAAATGACATAGACTAGGTAATTTGTAGACAACAGAAATTTGTTACTCATAGCTCTGGAAGCTGGCACTTCCAGGATCAAGGTGCCAGCAGATTCAGTGTCTGGTGAGAACTTGCTCTCTGCTTCAAAGATGATACTTTGTTGCTGCTTCTTCACATGGCTTAAGGAGCCAGGGACCCCCTGTGAGAAACTTTTATAAGGACACTAATTCCATTTATGAGGATGGAGCCCTAATGACACCCCAAGACCCTTCCCAAAGGCCTCAGCTCTTAATACTATCACATTGAATATTAGATTGCAACAAATAAATTTTGAAGGGATGCCAATATTCAAACCATAGCAGCCTTCCTGTTGAATACTCTTACAGCTCCCTGCAGTCCCTCACACATTGATCTCACTTGTAGCACACTGTGTAGTGCCTAGCTTCTATGTCAGATTTTAAGTTTCAATAGTTCAGTAACTATACTTTTTCTCATCTCCATATTTTCAGAGATAAGCGTAGTAGGTCCATTGATTGTAACAAATGTACCATTTGGGTAGGGACGTTTAGGAGCTTGACAGTGCAGATAGGAGTCAGCAGGAGCCTGGAGACAGTTGAAGTGGTGGACTCTAGGTTATCTTCAGAATCAACCTCATTTTCTGGTAACCAGGGAGCTTTGTGCCTTGATAAGCTTCTCTTTCCTGGGATGGGTTTGCTCTTAGAGGCACTTTACTGCTGCAAGGTTATAGATTTCTGTCTGGCTTGTTTGGTCTCAGGATGGATCTTGGGTGCAATCTTTTTGTAAACATTTAGCACATACACCGCCCCCCCAACAGGTAGCCAAAGAAGATACACAGATGGCAAATAAGCATATAAGGCTGGGCGTGGTAGCTCACGCCTGTAATCCCAGCACTTTTGGAGGCCAATGCGGGCAGGTCACTTGAGGTCAGGATTTAGAGACCAGCCTGGCCAACATGGTGGTTTCACCAACATGAAACAATATTAATAAAAATACCTAACTTGCTTTCTTGAAAATTCATCAAAAACTATGCTATTTTGCATTAAGTTTTTAAAAAATAAACTGCCTACTCCTATTGTGTAAAATAGCAAGATTTCATGATTAGACTTTGTCCAGGAAGTCTTTTACCTCTGAAAATATGTTACACTGTTGGTGGGACTGTAAACTAGTTCAACCATTGTGGAAAACAGTGTGGCGATTCCTCAAGGATCTAGAACTAGAAATACCATTTGACCCATCGATCCCATTACTGGGTATATACACAAAGGATTATAAATCATGCTGCTGTAAAGACATGTACACAAAATCACAAGCATTCTTATGCACCAATAACAGACAAACAGAGAGCCAAATCATGGATGAATGAACTCCCATTCACAGTCGCTTCAAAGACAATAAAAAACCTAGGAATCCAACTTAAAAGGGATGTGAAGGACCTTTTCAAGGAGAACTACAAACCACTGCTCAATGAAATAAAAGAGGACACAAACAAATGGAAGAACATCTCATGCTCATGGATAGGAAGAATCAATATTGTGAAAATGGCCATACTGCCCAAGGTAATTTATAGATTCAATGCCATCCCCATTAAGCTACCAATGACTTTCTTCACAGAACTGGAAAAAACTACTTTAAAGTTCATATGGAACCAAAAAAGAGCCCACATTGCCAAGACAATCCTAAGTCAAAAGAACAAAGCTGGAGGCATCATGCTAGCTGGCTTCAAACTATACTACAAGGCTACAGTAACCAAAACAGCATGGTACTGGTACCAAAACAGAGATATAGACCAATGGAACAGAACAGAGCCCTCAGAAATAATACCACACATCTACAACCATCTGATCTTTGAAAACCTGACAAAAACAAGAAATGGGGAAAGATTCCCTGTTTAATAAATGGTGCTGGGAAAACTGGCTAGCCATAAGTAGAAAGCTGAAACTGGGTTCCTTCCTTACACCTTATACAAAAATTAATTCAGGATGGATTAAAGACTTAAATGTTAGACCTAATACCATAAAAACCCTAGAAGAAAACCTAGGTAATACCATTCAGGACATAGGCATGGGCAAGGACTTCATGTCTAAAACACCAAAAGCAA
>NW_016816334.1:1057720-1080613 GCF_001698545.2 Rhinopithecus bieti | reverse complement strand
CATCACTCGCCATCAGAGAAATGCAAATCAAAACCACAATGAGATACCATCTCACACCAGTTAGAATGGCGATCATTAAAAAGTCAGGAAACAACAGGTGCTGGAGAGGATGTGGAGAAATAGGAACACTTTTACACTGTTGTTGGGACTGTAAACTAGTTCAACCATTGTGGAAAACAGTGTGGCGATTCCTCAAGGATCTAGAACTAGAAATACCATTTGACTCATCGATCCCATTACTGGGTATGTACCCAAAGGATTACAAATCATGCTGCTATAAAGACACATGCACATGTATGTTTATTGCGGCACTATTCACAATAGCAAAGACCTGGAATCAACTCAAATGACCATCAGTGACAGACTGGATTAAGAAAATGTGGCACGTATACACCATGGAATACTATGCAGCCATAAAAAAGGATGTGTTCGTGTCCTTTGCAGGGACATGGATGCAGCTGGAAACCATCATTCTCAGCAAACTATCACAAGGACAGAAAACCAAACACGGCATGTTCTCACTTATAGGTGGGAACTGAACAATGAGATCACTTGCACATGGGAAGGGGAACATCACACATTGAGGCCTTTTGTGGGGTGGGGGAAGAGGGGAGGGATAGCATTAGGAGATATACCTAATGTAAATGAGGAGTTAATGGGTGCAGCACACCAACATGGCACATGTATACATATGTAACAAACCTGCACATTGTGCACGTGTACCCTAGAACATAAAGTATAATAATTAAAAAAAGACGTGCACACATATGTTTATTGCGGCACTATTCACAATAGCAAAGACTTGGAACCAACCCAAATGTCCATCAATAATAGACTGGATTAAGAAAATGTGGCACATATACACCATGGAATACCATGCAGCCATAAAAAAGGATGAGTTCATGTCCTTTGTAGGGATATGGATGAAGCTGGAAACCATCATTCTCTGCAAACTATCGCAAGGACAAAAATCCAACCACCGCATGTTCTCACTCATAGGTGGGAACTGAACAATGAGAACACTTGGACACAGGAAGGGGAACATCACACTCTGGGGCCTGTCATGGGGTGGTGGGAGTGGGGAGGGATAGCATTAGGAGATATACCTAATGTAAATGATGAGTTAATGGGTGCAGCATACCAACATGGCACGTGTATACATATGTAACAAACCTGCACGTTGTGCACATGTACCCTCGAGTTTAAAGTATAATTAAAAAAATGAGTATCAAGCCAGGAAAAGACATGAAGGAAATTGAAATGCATATTTCTAAGTGAAAGAAGCCAATCTGAAAAGGATACCTATCATATGATCCTAAAATATGACATTCAGTAGAAATAAAACTATGGAGATAATAAAAATATCCATGGTTGACAGGGGTTGGGGGAGGAGTCATCAATACTTAGAGCACAGAGGATTTTAAGGGCAGTAAAACTATTGCACATGATACTATAAATGGTAGATACATGTCATACATTTGTCCAAACCCATGGCAATGGTGAACTTAATGTAAACTACGGGCTATGGGTGGCAATGATGTGTCAACATAGGTCCATTGATTGTAACAAATGTACCACTTGGGTGAGGTTGTTTGTAGTGGAGAAGGCTGTGCATATGTAGGAGCTGGGAGTATGTGGGAAATCTGTACTGTCTGCTCAATTTTGCTTTAAACCTAAAACTGCTCTAGAAAAGAGTCTACTGAAAAAAACCCCAGACAACTCAGGATATCCACGGAGATTAAAGTTAGTTAACCACAAAGGACCAACAACTCTGCGAGAGTAACCAGTTGTGCTCAGACACTAACTGACTTGTGTTTTTACTATGCTCAGAGCAAGGAAAGTCACTGATTGTAATAACTCTTAACTTTGGCCTTGGTACGTTGGCATTGTTAGTGTGTGAGTAAAAATTACTTATATTCTGGTAAGGCCGTGAGTTGTGTAACCTGTGTAGTTTTCTTTACTTGCTGTGTTTAACCCAAATTCCGTTACTCAGTTTGATTCAAGCTGTTCTGTTTATTCTTTACAGAACTGACTTCAAGAGTGTCAAACACTTCTGCTCCTCTCACAGTTCTTAACTGCTCCTTCTCCTGATTTCTATACTTCATTTTCTCCTGGCTTATCTCTGCCTCTTCAGCAGAGCTTAGTGACAACCCCAGGCCCTTTTATTTTTATTTTATATTTACTCACTTTTGTCAGTCCACATTTCCACAGAGGGATTTTGTCATTTTTATTTAGATTCTGGCCTTGACTCTATTTACTTATCAAAGGCTTTAGAATCCTTTGGGATCTATAAGGCAGAGTGGAGAAAAGTCAACTACAAGAAAAGCTACTTCAACTGCACAGCGAAGGGTCCTTGTCTGTGCGCGCAGTGAGATCTCCACGTCAATCATTTTAGTTTTACCTACACACACACTGGAAGCCACACTGGGATCTAATTTTGAGGACATTATGTGCTGACAGATAGCAAACCACATCTACATAAAATCCTTTCTTCTTGCTACCTCATAAATTTGAACAAAGTGTGTAAAACTAGGTTTTGGTTATCAGAGAATAATTTGGATTAGTCTCCTTTTTACTAAACACTCACATCCAATGTTACTTCACTTCTGTTTTATATTCACTGTCAGGCTATGCTACATGTGCCAATTAAGCTTATAAAATTGAATTTGATAAATTATTTTATCTTGTACAGAGATGTTTTTCTGGAGCAATTAACCTATACGAGGGAAAAGAAATGGGAAAAGTTACACCCTTCTTTCATTTTTCTTGAAATGGATCATGAAATCTAATTTGAATAACAGCTTTAAGAAATTACATGCTGTTTCTACTTGATGTTATACAAAAGCTTTGCCTCTTTTCCTTGTTGGCCACCTCTGTTGTCATGACAACGAATGTGATTTCACAGAGGCAGCAGTGCATTTGTTGAGCAGGAAGAGTGGGCCACTGTTTATGAGAATAATTATTTAAGAACAGGTGTCATTAACATGAGATTAATTGTCAAACTCGTTAGAAAAAGAACAAAATGGAATACTGTTATCACATAAAATCAGGAAAATATTAGAAGAAAAATAGTATAAGTATACTAGACACTTCAGTGTACACAGCGTTCTTGTGGGCTAATTCAGTATAAATATGGAAATGCATATAATATAAACACAGGGTCATTGAAATTTAGCCCTGGAAGGGATCCTGAAAATAAATCTAGTATAAACTCTTGAGTTGTTATAATGAAAAAAATTAAAAAATGAGACTGTTCTTCAACAAGATGCATGTATAATTTCTTGTGGGAAATCAATGAACACTAGAAATATATGTTACCATTAAGAGAAATGCAGAGCTAATCTAAGTGGATATTACATGGTTTCAGATTCACCTCTGTATTAATGAAATAAATATATTTTCTTATAATCTCTGAGAAGCTTCTGAATTGAGTCCATGGTTTTATGGTAATGCACCATTACATCTAGGGAGGTAATCCCAATTGAGCAAAGTAATTGAGTTTTCAATATAATTTTTTTTCTTTGCAAATGTGAGATAACGAAATACTTCTCACTAAAAATGAAAGTGAAGTTGAGTCAAATTGTTATTCTTGAAAGTGTAAAGAGCGACTCTGAGCTAAAGAGCAGTTGCTGATAACCATCTAAACTCTCTTATTCATCCTCAAAATTCATCCAATAAAATTTTTCTTTTGGAATTACTTGAAAATAAGTGGACAGGGTAAGAGTTTTCCCATTTCAAGAGAACTCAGGATTTATGAGAAGCGCTAATGAATATTTGTGAAGCAATAGTAAGTCTGCCCACAGCATTAATAATGTCCCTGCAATTCCATGACATTTCTCTTCTCCAAATGTGATGATTATAAGGTTGTAGTTTCAGTGACTTCCCAAGGTTTAAACACTTCCTTCTCCAACGTTTATGAGACATTTCTCAACATAGCAGGGACTATTAGATTTGTCAGCTTCAGAAAGTAATTGATATTTTTCCTGTTGATTGCTGTTGTGGAAAACTGTCAGCTATCTCTTGGCGTTATTTCCAAGAACCTCTTCATTCTAAATGTGTAGAATTTTGCCTTACTGATAGAGATGAGGACAAAAGGGATATATAAATTGTAGCATCAGATTAATTTAAATAATAGGATTTAATTTTAGATATTAAAAGTAACAGGAAATCATAAGTTTAGATGCTTTTATTTTGTTTTGGATCAATGGAAATGCTTAATTTAAAAGAAATGTATTTAGTATATAGAACCATTGGCACCAATTGAAATTTTATTGCAGAGTATGGTTGATGCAAAAGGCAGGGAAAATTTTGAACTGTGATATATAACTATATATTGAAGGAGTTTGCATATGTTTAATATTGTGGCAATTGTGACACCAAATATTTAGTTGATGGGTGCATTAAAATGAACACTCAGTTTAGCAAAAAGTCTCAAAGGCTATCAATATAAATGACCTATATCAGTCATGGACATGTCAATAATTCTATGTTAGCTTAGCAAACAGTTCTGAAGATTTTAAGCTGTTGAAAACAAAACTTGTGTGTGCCTGAGTACATAAGAACCATGCATGCACAAAAGGCAATAAAATATAATGGCTAAAAGAATGAGCTTTGGAGTCAGAGTTCTAATCCCAGCTTGGACTTTACTTGTTCTGAAACTTTAGAGAAGTTACTTAAAGTTCTGAAACCTCAGTTTTGCTGCTATAAAATGGGGATAATAATTTCTTACTCATTGGGATGGAATGTGATAAAAAATTATCTTGCACATGGTAGGTACTCAACAGTAGTAATAATGATTACTCTTTTGATAGGCTTAGTGAGTCTGTGTGCTAAAGATAAAATATCATTACTCATTTTTATTTTAATTAAGAATACTTTTGTTCTAGGAAATAAACAGATGAATTATAGCTAAAGTACTGAAAATTTTGAGATAGACTTTTAGATTATTACACAGATGCTTATTGTAACCCCTATAAAAATGTGCATTATATTGTTTACTGTCTAATGAACCTTAAAGTGCCAGTTGTAAACTAACCTATATAATGGTTAATAAAGTATTTTGGGTGAAGAAACATGGGTAGCCTAGGCAGTCTGGTATAAAAGGCCCCAGCTACATAGTGTGGTGCCATTTCTTTGAAGAAATTGCAGTGCTGGCTTCTAGATTAGAATGCTCTTATATGGGTTGCTGACTCTGTGCTGTACTATGTGCATTGGTGTGCTCATAAACTGTCTCTTTCAATGATCACAAAAACAGTGATAACAAGAAAAGCCCAGACTTGTAGCATTTGCCCGTTTTTAAGGTGTAGATAATTCCATCATACCTGATTTAAGCTATAATTCTTAAATATTTAATAATCAGCTCTTTGGCAGAAACGAACTCCTGCACAACACACTAGACATTCTATTATGCTCATCCTAGTTACAGATTTCTTGATGACCACTCTGGTGAGGCTATGCCCGTCTGCTAACAAAATCTTGTTGCCACCATCCTGCCTGTGAGAGACAGGCTTAGTGGACCATAATGTGTCTCAATTTGAGAAGCAAATTTGATCTTCCTCTCTAAATTTAAGGTCAATGGGAGGAATTAATGACAATTTCCTTAATGGAATGTTAAAGTGAGTACAAATACTAGGGCACAAACTAGAAGGATCTACATAAATGATAAGGTCAATTGATTACCTTTTTGGACCTTACATGATTATAGGCACTCACAGAAATTCAAAAGGCAAAGGCATGGTTATATAAAAAAAGATTTTTCTTTGGGTATTTATGGTTCTGGGAAAGGAGCAATTTATCTACACACCTAGACTCTCTATACCTAGACATTCTCTCTCTCTCTCTCTCTCTCTCTCTCTCTCTCTCAATCATCTATGTCTATAATGTTCTTGCTAATAACTCGATTAACAATAAAGACACAACATTACCAGATAACTATCATTCTTAAATTTATAAACACCATTAAATAATTTGCAAATATTATTTCATCTTTTTTTGGTTTAAGTTTTGTAACTGATACTATTTTAGGGAGCAAATTAGTACTAAATTGCAGATGTCTGATGTAAAAGAATGTTCATTTTGAAAAGAGATGAAATTGAAATAATTGTCCCTTTTATCGTAGTTGAATTTTCTTCTTGCCTCTTTCTTTTTAGTGGTAATGCTGGATTACACAATTAATTCCTTTTATATTTGGTGGTTTGATTACATTCCCTTAAATATTACAGAAAGAGAATTTTAGAAACCTCAGTTTTTGTTAAGTCCTAGAATTGACTTTCTCACAGTGGTTTCTTCCTAGGCGGGCTTAGTGGGAAATGTAGGATCATGGATTTGAATTACTGTTAGAGAAGAAAGCTTAGTCTATGCTCTTCATGCAGGCACAGAATCATGAATTATTTTAATCATCATCCACAAACCTGTATTAAACACCTACATTATGCAGAACACTGGACTGGAAATTTGGAAGTGGGTGTCATCAGCAGTGTTGGATATTTACTCCCCCTCAAGAAGTCTTGAGCTATGTAAAATAGCCATGCACACAGATTTGTGGCTGTTATCCTGTAATCCCACAATTGCTGTTGGAGAACTTCACCATATGTCAGATCTTCCTTACTTTGCTAGGTTTAGCTATGCCAAGTTATTTAAGGAACAGATTCATGATTAATAGCAGAACTTTTGGGTGAGTTTTTAGGAAGAAAAAACCCTGTGTCCAGGCATTTGTCCCAGTGCCATATAGGAAACAGAGGAAATCAGAACTGAGCCCATACGGAGAGAGGTCTTGGAGTCTAACATGTGTTACACATTTCCTGTGTCAGTTTTCCTATCTCTGTGATAATGCAAAGAACCTGCAGCTTAAAGAAAGAAGACAAAGGTTATAAATGTACAGCATCAAATAGCCAGAACACAGTTAGGACTTCAAGATGAATTCACATTAATCTCCCTGGGAAAGAGCAGTTTCCAGAACTTGGTGCGGGTCTCAGTGTGAACTGAAGAAACAAAACGTAGCAAAAGAGTGAGAGAGAGAGAGAGAGAGAGAGAAAGCATTATTGATTTAGTGGGGTTGCTAATAGTTAGGGTAATGAGCTTCCTTTGAAGCAAAAGGCTCTGCCACAGGAAAGGAAGGCAGCATTTCTGCAAATAGAAGTGAGAGGCATTCAAGCATAAAAAGACAGCAAAGATTCTGGGGTATTTTTAATTTGATTTTGGGAGTCTGGATATCTGTAACTCTTGCAGATATAGCTTTAGTTAAGTGACAGGAAAGAAAAACAGAGAAAGAAACTGGAGTCTATTATTAAACCCTTTTCAAATATTGTTATTTTTTTTTCCTTCAGTATTATTCTTTGGCCTATAGATTTTATTCTTTTTTTGTCATTAAATTCAAGAGCACAGCTATGTTTGGATTATAATGCAATATCCTAGTCCTGAACTTCAAACTGTAGAAGAATTTTAAGGTGAGATGAGTTCTTTTAACTAATATATTGCCAATTTAAACTGAGATGTAGTAATTCATAAGGCAAAAAAAAAAAAAAAAAAAAAATCATCATTTGCTCAGGTCTCTATGGAAGGCAGCAGGCGCCAGTGCAAACTCACTGATGTCATTTATTAAAATGTTTTCAAGGCCAATAATCAAATCTAGGGAAGAGAACTAACATTTACTGAGTACCTACCAGATTCTAGATACTGTGATAAGCACTGATATTTCTGAACAACTCTATGAAGAAGATTGGGAAATCTCAGTTACAGAGAGGATGAATTAATGTCCAGAGAAGTGAAGCAATATACAGCAGATTATATGGCAATCCATATGGTTCTTACTGCAAATGCCAGCATTGCCCACTGGAGAGGGCCTTCTACTAGAGAAGCATTGTACAGGTGTGAATTAATGGGACAACATTCGGTTCTATGTTTTTATTTTTTGAATGAGGAAACTGAAGCTTGTTATGATTATATATCTCACTGTAAGCTCCAAGTGGCAGAGATAGGTGCTTGGATTCTGATTCATCAATTGTTTGGCCACTGCCATATTTATGAATTTACAGGTGCTCTTTAACAGCATATGTCATCAAAAGCTTAGATCACAAGGTTTCCTGTCCACTAAATCTCAGGGTGAATGTATTTCCTTAACTGGCTTTTCATCACCTTCTATTTCTGCCTTTTTATTTTCTTTTTACACAGTTCCCAAAGGATTTGACTGATGTAGCTTTCGTTTTAAGCTACCACTATGATCCATCTGGGTTTTTGGTTTTGAGAGCCACCATGTAACTTAACACGCAGCTTTTCCTTAGCCTTCAAAATTAACTCTCAAATGTCATTTTATCTTTATGAAATGTTACTGCTGGTATCTTAAAGAGAAAGAAGAATACTGGTTAATTCAAAAAAGCAAATACCAAGGAAGCCATAAGGTTGAAGATATATTTCAAAACAGAATCCTAATTATAACCTGACTTAGCTCTCTATGAAATGTGAGTAGTCCTGTGTCTATTACCCTTTAGCCCCTTTCTGCAATTCTTTCCTAGACAGCTTCCTAGAAGGCTTCATTCTTTCATTATTTGTCATTTCTCACACTGGGGCCCTCTACACTCAGTGTTTCCCTTCATTTCTGGGCTTATAGTTGGTTATCCAAGGGTGTCTGTGAGCCCCAGCCTCTAAGTTCTCCATTTGTGTAAGCAATGGGGCATTAAGCCTTGCCTAAATTTTGGCCAAATCTTTGTGACTGGAAGACTAGAGAGATGGCTGAAGATGTCTGGAAAAGGAGAAAACAGAAAAAAAGTGATGATGGCATGGGAATGGATACAATTATTTTGACAATCCTCAACCTTTTTCTCTAAACCAGTGGCTGACATCAAGGGCATGAGGTTGAGGGAAGATGAATTCTGGGGGGGCCAATGTAAAGCACTTAGAATTCCTGGAGAAGGAGAACTGGGACCATGACACATACATCCTAGAGATAGGATGCCTTAGAATGTGGGAACTGGAACAGGAAAACTCTTCATCTCTCCAGTCATTAAATGTTAAGGATGAAGTTAAAAGAATCATCTTTTACAAGATTTAGTTTTCCTTTGCAATATTTTGTCTTAACATTTATTATTTATAAATTTTGTATAAGCTAATTGTCAGTTCAGGCCTCCCACCCTCATGATGTATAAACTTGACTTGAACTAATAATGCCACTGCTTGTGGAAGCCACAGGTCTTTCAAAACATCAGAGACATCCCAAGTTTTACCTGTTATGGTCTGTCTTCTCCATCTATGAAATCTTTATTGTTACATGTGGCCTGTTTTATTATGTGTTGAATGGATATAAATGTTTACTTATTTCCAAAAATAAGCCCTGATATAGTTTGAATGTGATCTTTCTAAAAGGCAGCTTTTGCCATGTCATAGTATTAAGAGGAGGGACCTGTAAGAGGTAATTAGTCCATGAAGGTTCTTCCCTCATTAATAGGATAAGATACTCTTATAAAAAGGCTTGATGCCACAGCATTCTTCCTCTCCAATGGATGCAGCCCTTACCAGACAACTGAACCTGCTGGCACCTTAATCTTGGATTCTCAACCTCCAGAAGTGTGAGAAAATAATTTTCTGCTCTTCATACATGACCCAGTCTCAGATATTTTGTTATAGTAGTGCAAATAGACTAAGATAGCCCCTCACCAACCGTTTGGCTTCTACTTTGTCTCTTCTGTCATTTTCTCTCTTTCATTTTTTCTCCTTCTCCAGACACCCCAAATTTCTTTTTGTGTCCAAAATCTTCACGTTAGCAGATAGTCAGGCTTTGCACAGATTCTTACTCCAAGACTCTTTTCAACAAAAGTGGCTTTTTGCTTAAGGGAATTTCTTGCATTTGTAGCTCCTAGAAGAATAATAATATGGTCTTTATATTTTAATAATATTAAATTACTTAAAAAATTTGTCTTTAGAAACTACAAGTGAGAATTATCTAGTTTAATCAATCTTTTCTTCCAAAGTTATTGTGATCTATTATTTTGTCCTCAAATAGTAAAAGCTTTTTGTGAATATATTTGCTTGTCATGACATGAGGACAAACTCTGTGAGTATGAGAAAGTTTTTCCAAGTCTCATGCCCTAAAGAGGGCTATGTTAGTTTTAGATTTGTACAAGAAGGAATTTGGGCCAGAAGCAAGTAGAATTTAGCAGGACACACAATCCCCCCATTTCTGTTACATATTCAAATATGTCACATTCTTCTTTTTCCATCCGGAGTAAGGCTTCAATATTGTAGCAGTCCCCTTCCTTCTGAAACCAGCACTCCTGGAAGAATATTCTCTAACCAGGCTTGAATATTTCTTCCCAGGTAACTCTTCATAGGGAGTCCCAATGATGATTCTTTGACTATAACTTCTACTTGACGCTGGAGTACTACTGATTTTCCCTAACTCTATAGGTTGTTGGATCAGACAATACCAAATTCATGAAGGAGTCTCAATTGTATCTACAGGAGCTAGTAATGATCCCAAGACTATTTCTTAAAAGAATAATTTAAAGAAAGATAGTTGCTTGCTGAAGAGGGCCTCTTATGTGATTCTTCTACCAGGGTTCAGTTCAGGGTTCATACAACATCTTGACCTGCCACAGACACTATATGCACTATTGTATCTATTGGGGCTTGGAAAGAAAGTGGCAGAAAGACTTCTTTAGAAGGGTAAGCCCACTGGAAAATTATCTTTTGCTCTCAAAATCTGAGAAATCTTACAGCTTACTTAGTAATGTCCACATATCTTACATGCTCCTTTTAAAATCTAAAGAGGCCTACCAATTACCCTATCCTACTGGTAGGAGATACAAATTTGGATTCTTTTATTTTACTATGGAGAAGACATATTGATACACTTCATAGGACTAAGCCTCCAAAAATGTGAATAAGCACACAAGTTCTCGGATTTTGTGGAATTTTTGTCTTATTCTCTATAAACACATTTTCTCAGGGCAAATAAAGTACATTTTTTTTTTTCCTATTCACCAGGTCCTGCCAGGAGGATAGTTGAACATAGTTATGTCCTTTGGGATAGTGAGGGACCAAAGGGCCTAAGAATAAATTATGGCATAGAGATGGAGAACATATATAGTCATGCTAAGTAAAAGCAAGTCTACTCTCTATTTTCCATTTATTGCAAAAAGAAAAGAAAGGATAGCTAGATCAGTAGTTATATACTTTGTTCCAGGGGTTAGATGGACTTGTTTTAGTAAAAGCACCCACCATCTCTGGTAGATGCTTTTTACATCCACATATGAATGTTTTACTATGTCTGAAGCTGGAAATTTAATATTTTTAATCTTTAATATCTTTCATCTCTGAGAAAGTAGGTAAAATTGAGGCAGTTAATATTAATTACCAAACAAAAATTGCTTTTCTCCAAAACCCATCTGTCTTTTGAATTACACAGACCAGTTAATCAGGGATATGATAAGTTCATTATTATTATATCTGTCAAGTATTTGATGGTGGCTTTATTCTTATGATTTCAATTTGATGTTGGAGTGTTATTGATTCCTGCAAGGACATGGTATTGCTTTTGCTTCAGTATTCTAGTAAAATGTGAGGGAGAAGCAACCGGGGCTTCTCCTGGCCCTTCCAACCAAACAGTTCCTATGTATAGTTCAGAGAACCACTGTGGGGGTCCCTTCCAACTGTAGTCTTAGGAAATGGGGAAATAACACAGTTTGGGCTCACAGACCAAACTAATATATCATGAAGTGGACTCAGGGCAAAACCCTATTTATTACCTGATTCTCATGGTTTCCCTGTGACTAAAAGACCTCAGAGGCATTTTAGGTTTGCATTAACTCAAAACCAATATCTGAGAACTTAGCATGTGTATAGGTATTTACCTTCTTCTGATACTCATTTACCCTGGTAAATGTCTATAGGTCTCTTTGGAGAATGTTAAGTGGAAGATTTACAATATGTATATGTGATGATATTATAGAATCTTTCATTAAATTATTTTTTCTTCCTTATAATAAAAGGGGTCTGGAAACTGACTCGGGTCTAGGAAACAGGTTGAGAGCCATGACTCTTTATCATGGTGACTTAAATCTGGCCTCATTAATCTGGCCTAATTTTGTGTTATAATGATCAAGTAGAATATTGACTACCCATTTCTCTCCTAAATGTCTCATGATCAATATGCAAATACCAAAGATTTTTATAGGTCAATTCATTTTTCTTGCACTCTGGCCCTGCTGCCTATCAAAGTAACCCTACGCACCTCATCTCAGTGGTTACCAGGCTTCATTTCGGTCGCTGTCGCCTTAGGACCCCATCGCCCCTGTTGAGATCAAGAATCCCATTTCAAAGGAAATCTTCTTGGCCTACCAAATCAGGTACTAGTGCACTTTTAAGGGATACTGGTGCTTTTCACATCCACATATGAATGTTTTACTATGTCTGAAGCTGGAAATTTAACATCTTCAACTTATTACTTAACCTTTTAAAATCCTGTACATTTAACAGCAACTAGCCTGCTTTCTAGTCCTGTACTTTCTATGCCCCTCCTAATGATTTTTCAGAGAAGCTATGTGGTCTACCAAATGCTTGCCTTCTATAGACACTTTATACTAGGTTATCAAATTGCCATTTTAAGTAATAATTGCCACTACATCTAAGGATTAGTAGTGTACCATCCTCTAATATTAACTACACATTTATTGGCTTCAAATCCAACTAGGTCAGACAATCAATCTCATTTCCCCGAGGAGCCTTTTTGCCTTCAAACACTTCAGGTTTAGAAACAACATATAGGTTAGGATCTTTAGTTGCAGCCAATAGAACCTATTCTAGCCAATTTAAATATATTTATTTTGTTTTTTATTTTATATTTTGAGATGGAGTCTCACTCTGTTGCCAGGCTGAAGTGCAGTGGTGCGATCTTGGTTCACTGCAACCTCTGCCTCCCAGGTTCAAGCGATTCTCCTGCCTCAGCCTCCCAAGTAGCCACCATGCCCAGCTAATTGTTTTTTTGTATTTTTAGTAGAGATGGGATTTCACCATCTTGGCCAGGATGGTCTCGATCTCTTGACCTCGTGATCTGCCCGCCTCAGCCTCCCAAAGTGCTGGGATTACAGTCATGAGCCACCAAACCTGGCCTTAACTAGATTTATTAAGGGACATAGAGAGTTCAGGATGAATAAACAGACAATAGGCTGTGTGATGGTTATTTTCCACTGCTATCTACCTGCTCACTACTGCCCAATCCTTCTTTGCCCTGATGTGCCCTAGGACATAGACTTTCATAGACTGCATGAGCTGGGCTCTTAGAAACTTGGATTCCAGCTCGGTTCATCCAATAGGAAGCATAATTAAGAGAATCACAATTCAGAAAGAGATTAAGTGTATATTCCTCACCTGTGGTTCTGGCAATGGCTGGATTCCTTTAAGCCTGTATTTTCTTTTCAAGTGGTCTCTTCTTCCTGGCCTTAGCTTTCCCTGGGGTCCAGGAACGCTATTACCTTTCTTGTCCTTTTAGACCTAAGGGTGATTAGTCCCTGGCTGCTTAACCAGTCATTTTCATTTCCCTTAAATTTTTCTACATTTCTGCAATAGTTTTTCTAATAAATTCTCCACAACTAAATCTTTCTGAGTGTGTCAACTGTTTCCTGTTGGGAGCCTAACTGATATAGGTTGAATTTCTGAGACTGACAGAACCATCTGCTACCTCTGCAAAGACCAGAAAGTTTCCAGTATCACACCAGCTGTCAGCTCCAGAAGCATGTGATGCCTTTCATGACCACTAAGCTGCTGAATCAGGAGCTGTTGCCATACCTGGGGACTCCAGGACAGCACAACACTGCTGTTATCCACCTAGCTAGATGCTGTTACCATCTCTTCATGTACTTCAGTTCTGAATTAAAGTCTTGCACAAGTGCGTCTAATGGTGGAATTTAAGTTATCTGTCATCACTTAAGCAATAAGAAAAGATGAATAAAATAGTGTTTGCATTTTTATGTTCGGGAGGAAGAATTCACACACATTTCCAAATGTAGAAGAGGTATTTAGAAAATCTGGGGCATGTGACAGATGTTCACTTATTATTATCTCTCTCTCATTCCCTTTTGTCCTTTGACTATCATATTTGTCAAAAAAAGCATATTTAATTTTATGCTTTTTTCATTTCTTCTATTCTGATTTCCCTTTATCTGATTTTATTGCTCATCCTTCAGTGTTTTTTTTTTCTTGCTTTAGAATAGTTTGAGTATCCTCTACGAGATGGTTTGCCTGTGTCCCCACCCAAATCTCATCTTGAATTGCAGCTCTCATAATTCCCATGTGTTGTGGGAGGGACCGTGTGGGAGATAATTGAATCATGGGTGTGTTTTTCCCCATACTGTTCTCATGGTAGTGAATAATTTTCACAAGTTCTGAAGGTTTTATAAGGGATTTCCCCTTTCACTTGTCTCTCATTCTCTCTTGCTTGCCACCATATAAGAAGTCCCTTTGCTCTTCCTTTGTCTTCCGCCTTGATTGTGAGGTCTCCACAGCCACATGAAACAGTGAGTCCATCAAACCTCTCTCCTTTATAAATTACCCAGTCTCGGGTATGTCTTTACTAGCAGTATGAAAACAGACTAATACACTCTAGTAACCACCGTTTTATAATTTTTCTTCAAGCTAGAGATAAGAGCCCAGTATGGTTGAGGCTGGCCTCTCCCTTTATTGAGGATTCAAGACTGCTCTTTCCTGGTCAAGGAAAGTTGGGATTCCTTTGAAGAGGCAGGTGTAAACACCTAAATCCAAAGTTGAGGGAACGTGCAGAGCAGCGATTTTCAAAGTGTGGTTTGAGGACTCCTGGGAGTCAACCAGCTCGTCTCAGGAAGTTTATAAGATTTTTCCTTTTCCAGTTACATAGCTCTGCAAGGCTGGATTTTCTCCATTGACTTCAACAAAAATACTATATCACAACATGTTGAATGGTGAAGCAGATATGAGACTTCAGCTACTTCTGTTAAGTCAGATAATGAAGTTCTGAAAAACATAAATCAAATGCTATTATTCTCACTTTTTTGTTTTAGACAATATAGAGATTTCTGTCTTTATTGTTATTTTAAAATTAATAAACATTTGACAATAATTTATTTTATATAATATTAATAGTAACTATATTAAGTAACAAATATTAAACTAATAAGTATTTTTATTTTTATTTATTTATTTTGAGACGGAGTCTTGCTCTGTCGCCCGGGCTGGAGTGCAGTGGCCGGATCTCAGCTCACTGCAAGCTCCGCCTCCCGGGTTCACGCCATTCTCCTGCCTCAGCCTCCCGAGTAGCTGGGACTACAGGCGCCCGCCATTACGCCTGGCAAATTTTTTGTATTTTTAGTAGAGACGGGGTTTCACCGGGTTAGCCAGGATGGTCTTGATCTCCTGACCTCGTGATCCGCCCGTCTCGGCCTCCTAAAGTGCTGGGATTAGAGGCTTGAGCCACTGCGCCCGGCTAAAATAATAAGTATTTTTAAACTTCTCAGTTTTACTTTCTAGATGAGATTGGACATGTTTAGGGTAGTATGGATGTAGACAGTTTTACTTTCTAATACAGTAAAAATCAATAAATGAAATCCACATGAACATAAAGCTCTTTGGGCATTCAATTTTTAAAAGAGTCTTAAGGCCATGCATTTGAGAACCTCTCATGTAGGATGTGCATGTATCTGTAGGTTGATTTGTGTACCACTCAGAAGACAGTTGGTGAGATAAAATAGCTCTTGCTATGACTATTACATTTTGAAGGTCCATCAATGATTTAAAATCCAAATTTATTTTCATCAGTGACCCATGTACTCTAATTTTTTCTCATTTATTAGTTTTCTAAATCCTTAAAAGATAGAAATAACCAATCAATAAATTTCAGAAATCTCAAATTCCCTAATTAATCAAATCAAGTACAATTTTAGATATACTATACCGTTCTATGACAATTTATCTCTTCTATATTTTCAGTTTTTTTAGTTATCCATGGGGGGTAGTGACTGTATTGATGTAGCTCACTCTCCCACTCCAGGCCCAAGAGGTTATTGACTGTGTTGGTCTAGCTCATTGCTCTACTCCCAGCGTTTAGCACAATGACTGCCACCCAGCTAATTCTTAGTAAATACTTAATTGAAATAAAGTGAACTGATCAGAATTAAGTTCTCAATAATTTCCTCTTCAATGATTAGAACTCAGTTATCTGGGAGAGAGCTCATTATTTAATAAAATAAATATGAAACTCAGGTTCAAAACTAATTTTAGTTATGGTCTGATTGAAGATTTAACTGTATTCTTTTCTTGAACTTTCATGGCCTCAGGACTTAATGTCTGCTTCCCATTCTCCCCATATATTGGTGTTAGCTAGAAAACAAATTTAGATTTTATTTCTGTGGCTGATAAGTTGAATACATAGAACCATAGCATTCAATTAAGCTAATCATTAATTTTTCCTGAATCCCAATTTTCTTTCTCTAAAATTATAGAATTGCATAGCATCAGTTTATCATTTCTGGAGGAGAAATTTGTGTTGGTCACTTGAGCCTTTACTGCTCAGCCTCTGTGGGTCTTCATCTGCCAGAGGAAGGTGTGAAATACAGAATTCTTCAGGTTCTAGTCTCTCCATTTTGGGTTTAATGCTTGGAGTCATGACTCAGGCATGCATACATGTAATGTCCTTTATCCTCTGTGAGTGAATTCACCTTTCCCCTGAGCCCTGTCTTGTGTGGTCCCTGTGATTAATCTTTCTCTTTAAAGGTAACAGTTCTTCCACTTTCCTCAGTCCTATCC
The DNA here is from genome assembly GCF_001698545.2 of Rhinopithecus bieti. Classification (NCBI taxonomy): domain Eukaryota; kingdom Metazoa; phylum Chordata; class Mammalia; order Primates; family Cercopithecidae; genus Rhinopithecus; species Rhinopithecus bieti. The sequence goes on along the minus strand of NW_016816334.1, from coordinate 1,063,849 downwards.
AAATTACCCCAGACATTTTTGAGTAAATAAATACTCAAGCTTTCAGGGTTTCTTTCTCCGTAATTTTCCTTCTGAATCTGGATGCAGCGTTCCTTTACTCAACATGTCACATTGTTCTTATTTAATTTCATGGCATTAGGGGTGGAGCCTCTGGTCCATTTGCTGTCCTCAGTGCCTTGCTGATCTCCGCTGAGGGATCTCCTTTTGCCTGGCATGTGCGTATCTACCTCAGAGTTGCTGTATCTGCTGTCACCATGTTGCTCCTGCAGTGTTAATGCTGTCACCTGGGGTTTGTTCTCTAAGCTTTGTCAGTCCACAGTGATTCCTTCCCACTGGTTTTCCCTCAGAGTTGCCTGTGATCTTGCTGTGACTCCTATGTAGCCCCTCCAATATTTGAATATGTCCTTTCCAAAATTCAGATGTTGCCATTGTGATAATATTAACAGGTGGAACAGGACCTTCATGAGACGATTAGGTCAGGAGGGCATCTCCCCTCATTGATGGGATTAAGCCTATATCTCATGCACTGTCCATAGATGGTAGAGAAACAAAAACTTTATAGGAGAAATAAAGTAGGAAAAACAGGTTTTATTATTGTTATTCAGAGATAACAGAATAAAATTTATTGAGAACAAGAAAGAATATATCTAAAGAACAGAAAAACTTATGTTCTGTTCTTTTAAAAAATTTTGCTAAGTGTAAGAAAGCAGAAAATTGGTTCTCTAGTATCCTCCATCTCTCAAGTTTTCAGTCAGTGGAACTCAATATTGTAACAGGTTTTAGAATTATGTTTTAGATAATTGAATTTTAGATAAAGGAGATTAATTTTCAAGTGATCTGTATTAGGCATTAAACTACACATATGTAAATTGCTTAGAAGCAGATAAGGAAAAAATGCAAAGAAGAAATCAAAAGGGAAATTAAGAAATACCTTGAGACAAAAAATGAAAACACAACATACCAAAACTTGAGGGATACAGCAAAACTAGTACTAAGGGAGAATTTATAGCAATGAAAGTTGCTCCTACATCAAAAAAGAAAGATCTCAAATATATAAATTAGTGTTCCACTTCAAGGAGCTAGAAATAAAAACAAAACCTAAAGTTAGCAGAAGGAAAGAAGAAAGATCAGAGCAGAAATAAATGAAATAGAGTAGAGAAAAACAATAGAAAAAATAAACAAAACTGAGTTTAGTTTTTGAAAATATAAACAAAATCATCAAATTTTAGCTAGACTAATAAAACAAGAGACAAGACTCAGGTAAATAAAGTTAGAAATAAAAAAGGAGACATTACAACTAATGCCATAGGAATAAAAAAGATCATAAGAGACTATTATGAACAATTATATATGAATAAATTGGATAACCTAGAAGAAAGGGATAAATTACTAGACACATACAATTTACCAAGACTAAATAATGAAGAAATAGAAAATCTGAACAGGCCTATTACTAATAAGAAGATGGAATCAGTAATCAAAATCCTCCCAAAAGACAAAAGCCCAGAATAGTTGACTTCACTAGTAAATTCTATGAAACATGCCAAGAACTAATGTCAATCCTCAAACTCTTCAAAAAAATTGAACAGGAAGAAATACTTCCAACTCATTTTATAAGGCCAGCAGTATCCTGATATGAAAGCCAGACAAAAACACCACAAGAAAAGAAAACTATAGGCTGAAATCCTGGATGAACACAAATGTATGCAAGGGATGCAAGGATTGTTTGACATAAAAAATGAATTAATGTAATACATCAGATTAATAGAATGAAGAATAAAAATCTTATGATCATTTCAATAGATACAGAAAAAGGATCTGACAAAATTCAACACTCTTGAAATGATAAAAATTCTCAATAAACTAGGTATAGAAGGAAATTACATTAACATAATTGAGGCCGTATATGAAAATCCCATAGCTAACATCACATTCAATGGTGACAAAATAAAATCTTTTCCTCTAAGATCAGAAAGAAGACAAACATGCCCACTTTCACCACTTCTAGTCAACATAGCACTAGGAGTCCTAACCAGAGCAATTAGGAAAAAAAAAGGAATCCGAATTGGGAAGGAATAAGTTATATTCTTTGTGTTTGCAGATGACATAATCTTACATGTAGAAAACCCTTGAGATTCCATTAAAAACCCTGTTAGGACTTGTAAATGAATTCAGTACAGTTGCAGGATAAAGATTAACATACAAAATTAGTTAGGTTTTATACACTAAAATGGTTCTATCTAAAAGGAAATTAAGAAAAGAATTCCATTTATAATAACACTGAAAACACCCCAAAGCTTAAGAATAAACTAAGAAGGTGAAAGATTGCACATTGAAAATTAGAAAATTTGATGAAACAAATTAAAGAAGATAGAAATAGAAATAAATGGAAAGCCTTCCCTGGTTTATGTATAGGAAGACTTAGTACTGCTAAAATGTGCATATGACCTAAAGCAATCTATAGGCTCAATGCAATCACTATCAAAATTCCAATAACATTTTTTTTTTACAGAGAAAAATCTTCAAATTCAGATGGAGCCACAAGGATCCTTGAACAGCCAAAACAATTTTGAGGAAGAAGAACAAAGCTGAAGGCCTCACTTCTCTATTTTAAAATATATTGCAAAGTAACAATAAGTAAAACAATATGGTACTGGCATAAAGACAGAAATATACACCAATGGAACAGAATAAAGAGCCCAGAGATAAACACACACAGTTAACTGGTTTTCAATAAGGGTACCAAGAATATACAATGAGGGAAAGATGGTCTCTTTTACAAATGGTGTTGGGAAAACTAGATATACACATGCAAAAGAATGAAATTGGACCCTTGTCTGACACCAGATGAGTTCTGTCCAAAAAATCAACTCAAAATGGATAAAAGACTGAAACATAAGACCTGAAACTGTAAAACTATTAGAAGAAGACATGGGAGAAATCTTGATATTGGTCTTGGCAATAGTTTCTTAAATATGACAGCAAAAGCACAGCCAATAAAAACGAAAACAGACAAGTGGAATGACATTAAACTAAAAAGCTCCTACACAGAAAAGGAAACAGTCAACTGCGTGGAAAAGCAATCTACAGAATGGGAGAAAATATTTATAAACCATACATCTGATAAAGTGTTATTTTCCAAAATATATAGGAACTCATACAACTCAATAGGAAAAAAAGAAGAAGAAAAGAACAAAACAAAAACAAAGACTTAGAGAAAACAAAAACAAGAACCCTAAACACTGGCAACATGATTAAAAAATAGGCAAAGGACTTCACTAGATATTTCTCCAAATGAGACATACAAATGGTCAATAAGATTAAACATAGTACAAAGTATTTTCTTTCAATCTGTCAAATGTCTACAAAAATGGGGAGGGTGGCCATTTCCTATCTTTTTTGAAATGTCACCTGATTTCCTGTTGCCAATGATGTGTTTCTGTAGAAGGAATGCCTATAGCTGGAGAATTTAAACGCAGACAACACACACTTTTTATCTGTATGAAACTAATTGAAATAGACAGGAATCCATCTTATTTCAGGAGGTACTATGTAGAAGGAGATGTATCCAAACTATGTCCAAGTATAATGGAAATGAAGAAAGAGCTATCTTAATACTTATGGGGATAATATAACATTTTAAAAAGCACCTCACTCATAAGATTAATCCTAGGTTGATCCAATAAGGTAAAATATTGTAAGATCCATATTCTCTCTAAGGACAAATAAACAGTACTTACAAGTGAAAAAGTCCAGTGGGAGATCTGCAAGCGCTTGAATAGTTTTCCTGAATTCTTTGTTTATTTTAATTCCTGTTTAGATTTGAATTTCAGAGTCTGGCTTTTGTTGGCTACAAGTTTCTGGAAAGATAGTGTTAACACTGATACCATTTATGAATGGCCCATTTAAGGAGTTACAAAGTCATCATTTACCCTAAAATATTCCCTGGTGTATCTGTCATTGTGTCTAAAAATTCCTGTCATGAATCCATTTGTTTAAAGCAATGAAGGCTGCTGTTGGGCTCATTCTGTCAACATCACAGCTATAATGCCTGTTAGTGAATGACTGACTCTCTTTTAGATAAAACATCTGATTTGATTGAATTGTCATCAGCTACGTGACAGAGGGAATGAGTGGCAGAACAGGTTTTTATGAGAGTGAGGTCTAGATTGTGAGGTTGGGCTTAATCATGAGGTAACATGAAAGAATGAAGACTGTCAGTGGGAGACCAGGAAAGTTTTGTGGTATTAAGAAGGCTTCCTTTGGGACAGAATAATTTTCTGAAGTTTGAATAATACACAAGATTTAATATGGACGTGAAGTGGAGGAATTTCCTGGTTGAGGAAAGAAACAGGAAAGACAAGGAGGTGTTAATCTGTTTTTGTGTACATTATCTAAAGTGTTCATAGAATAGAGGCAAATTTAGTTTTCAATTGGGCAACACAAAAGTAATATTATATAAAATTATATTTTATGTAACATTAGATAATGACATTCTGTTATTTCTTTTCTTTTTTTTTTTTTGAGACGGAGTCTCGCTCTGTCGCCCAGGCTGGAGTGCAGTGGCCGGATCTCAGCTCACTGCAAGCTCCGCCTCCCGGGTTCACGCCATTCTCCTGCCTCAGCCTCCCGAGTAGCTGGGACTACAGGCGCCCGCCATCTCGCCCGGCTAATTTTTTGTATTTTTTTAGTAGAGACGGGGTTTCACCGTGTTAGCCAGGATGGTCTCGATCTCCTGACCTCGTGATCCGCCCGTCTCGGCCTCCCAAAGTGCTGGGATTACAGGCTTGAGCCACCGCGCCCGGCCTCTGTTATTTCTTAAAACTTTATTATGAGGTTCACTACTTCGAATGAAATGAACATTTCATTCATTTCCCCTGGGTAAGGGGGAGGGAAATGGTGAAGGTATACTCAACTTACGCAATATCAAAATAACCATGATCATGGCAAGAAAATGAAAACAGAAGGCCAATTGCCATTTACGAAACATATTATAAGATAAAATTGAATTGCTACAGTAAGCTAGTGGGTCCCATTCATAAGGCCAAGTCAAACAAGGTGAGGACATATCTTGGAGGGAACACATGAGTAAAAGAGAGGTCTTGAGGGCTGGATTGAAACAAGAATATTTATTCTTAAGGAAATGATATTGTATCAATTTTGGGGACATTTTGCCATTGGCAATAATTAAAAAGTCTTCAAAATGTGTGATATAATGTTACACAATGCAAGAGTTCCTTTATTTTATAAGGCATACTAGTAACATCATTCTTTTATAATAGCAATTTTCATGAGGGTAAAGCTAGGTGATTGCCATAACATGAGGCAGGTAGCAGGGTGTGTCTCCTTTGAGATGTTCATACTGAAATGAAACAGGCTAAACACAGGCAGATAAAGAATAGACAGGTGATATGGTTTGGATCTGTGACCCCACCCAAATCTCACGTCAAATTGTAATCATAAATGTTGGAGGTGGGGCCTAATGGAAGGTAACATTCATGTTAGTGGGTCCTTCATGAATGACTTAGCACCATCCCTTTGGTGCTGTTATCGTGATGGTGAGTGAGTTCTCACAAGATCTGATCATTTAACAGTGTGGCGATTCCTCAAGGATCTAGAACTAGAAATACCATTTGACCCAGCCATCCCATTACTGGGTATATACCCAAAGGATTATAAATCATGCTGCTATAAAGACACATGCACACATATGTTTATTGCAGCACTATTCACAATAGCAAAGACTTGGAATCAACCCAGATGTCCATCAGTGACAGACTGGATTAAGAAAATGTGGCACATACACACCATGGAATACTATGCAGCCATAAAAGGATGAGTTCGTGTCCTTTGTAGGGACATGGATGAAGCTGGAAACCATCATTCTGAGCAAACTATCGCAAGAACAGAAAACCAAACACTGCATGTTCTCTCTCATAGGTGGGAATTGAACAATGAGAACACTTGGACACAGGGTGGGGAACATCACACACTGGGGCCTGTCGTGGGGTGGGGGAATTGGGGAGGGATAGCATTAGGAGAAATACCTAATGTAAATGACGAGTTAATGGGTGCAACACACCAACATGGCACCTGTATAAATATGTAACAAACCTGCACATTGTGCAC
>NW_016816334.1:1044463-1056798 GCF_001698545.2 Rhinopithecus bieti | reverse complement strand
CCTCATTTCTCTCTGACTTTCAAAAGATGAAGATTGTTCAAGCGGAATAAATGAATGACAAATAGCTAAAGATGTTCAGAAATTACCCATACCTACACTTGGTATAAATTAAACTATAATAGTCTCAAATCTCCTATTTTGTTTTTAATAATGTGGATGTGTGTATATATGCTTTGGTGACAGTTTTAATGGGAGGGAACATTTGGTCTTTCTGTTCTGATGCTTATTGCATTTTCAGGAAAGCATAGACTAAACTGAAGACAAATAGCCTTGGAAGATGGAAACTCAATCCTATGTCTTCCATAGAAAATAGAATTAAATTGTCATCCACCCTAATAAAACAATACTTTTGAAATTTTGAGGGTCTGTGAGGATGATAGTACTAACACTTATGTTTACCTCTGTCTTTTGTTGCTTTTTTCTACAATGACTCTGAAGGTTGTCCGTACTTTCAAGTGCAAGCACCCTTCATCAGGTGCTTGTAATTTATCCGTGCACGCACCCTTCATCAGGTGCTTGTTATCCGTGCAAGCACCCTTCATCAGGTGCTTGTAATTTACCCTTCATCAGGTGCTTGTAATTTCAAGCACCCTTCATCAGGTGCTTGTAATTTATCTGTAACCCCCCCCCCCAGGCATATATTCATGAAACAATCAGATAGTAGCAAAAAAAAGAGGGTAATTGATACTGTTAATATTTGTGTCCCCACCCAAATCTCATCTTGAATTGTAATCCCCATAATCCCCATGCGTCAAGGGAGAAACCAGGTGGAGGTAATTGAATCATGGGCGCCGTTTACCCCAGGCTTTTCTTATGATAGTGAGTGAGTTCTCACAGATCTGATAGTTTATAAGTGGCTCCCCCTGCTTTGGTCAGCACTTCTTCTTGCCACCTTGTGAAGAAGATGCCTTGTTTCCTCTTCACCTTCTGCCATGACTGTAAGTTTCCTGAGGCTTCCCCAGTCATGCTGAAGTGAGTCAATTAAACCTCTTTTCTTTTTAAATTACCTAGCCTTGGGCAGTTCTTTCTAACAGTATGAAAATAGGCTAAAAAACGGCTATAATTCGAGTGCTTCTAAATGAGGTTGGTTTGGAAAGCTAAAGAAGCCTTCAAGGACCAGAAGTTCCTTATAGTGAACTATAAGGATGCTTAGGATTTGAATAGGTAGAGAGAAGGGATTGTACATGGGGCTGGGGGAGGGATGGAAATAAATACTCACCAGTACTGGTACTGTTGGGGCGTTAAGAGAGGATGTGGAATGGATAGTTGAAGCTGTATTGTGACTATCCTTATAAGGACACCTAAGCCTCCTGGACTTCATCTTAAGGTCAGTGAGAAGACTGGAAGTTTTAAGCAGCAGAATGACAAGGTGAAAATAAGATTTTAGGGAGCCAAACTTAGGCTTATAATAATTGCCCTAACTTACTTTTCTATTAATGGTTGCTCAGAATACATAATGCCAGGGAGAGGAGAGTGGGTTGCCAGAAGACTTAATTCTTATTCAAAGATATTTTCTTTTAAGGGGAGGAAAGTGAATTTTGAGTCAATTGCTTAGGGAATTCAAGGCCATAGAGTTATGACTAAAATGTAAAGTCATAGAGTAAGTTGGTGGTTAGGACCCTGAGCCAGTTCTCTCAACTCTGATTAGTGCTTCTTCTACTCTATTAGGCTTGGTTTAGTTGTGTCCACAACTCCCCACAGTCCTCCCACTATCCTCACCAATGTCTTAAAACTTACATAATCTAAAGCATTTACTTAACCAATTCTAACAAGACCAATTTAGCAAGACCTTTTATGCCCATGTCTTCAGTTTGGTATTTCTGTCAGATAGTGAATGCATTTAAGCTACCAAAAATATGTAGTTTCTGGATTTAATAGTAAAGGCTGGAAGCCTCTGTTTTTCTGAAAATCCAAAATAACTTATAATTATCTTTGCCTAAAGAGTAATAATAAAGCAATTAAAGCACTATGCTGTTTTGAAATATGCGATCTCATTTGATTCTCATCATGGTCCTCTGTGGCAGGCAGGTCAAATAGTGTGACTGGGAGGAAACTGAAATCCAGAGTGCTTGTTTTGTTAAGTAGCTGTAGTGAAGAGAGGAATAAGGACCTGTAATTCCTCATTTTATGTGTGTCAGATTCTTTTACAAGTAGTCGATTATATGTATATTTGGCTTTGTTAGTTTAAATTGTATATATGCTTTCCTTCATTGTAAAATTGAGATTGTATTTACTTGGTTTCAAGGATTGCATAAAACATAAATATTATATGATTAGCATAAATGCAAATTCTGTATAGATAGATCTCACTGTTATTGCTATTTCCCAATCACATAATTTTGAAAGGAGAACCTCTTGAAGGAGGTAGAATTTTCTTCTGAGAGTGAACAGAGTAGATTTTTCTGGGAACCTGTCATAGAGACAAAGACATCAGAGAGGGACTTTAAAGTAAGGAACATAAACATTATAAACAATTTTAAGGGCCAAAACCAATTTTGGAAATCATTTATACCTAAGATTTTTTTTAAAAGACGTGTTTGCAGTGTAAGAAGAATTATTTTGTAAAGGTCTTGTCGTTCAATGATTTTTTTTTTTTTTTGGTTCAGAGAGAAAATGGTTGTTTCATCTCATAGCTGACCTCACATATAACAGACTAGAAGATTGTCTAAAATAGTGTAATTTAAAAGTTACCTTCCAGCCCAGTAGGAATATGTATAGACATATAAACATGCACAGACATATAAGCTCTTTAATTCTGGCTGCTTCATTATCTATCCATACATCTATCTTTGTATCATGTAAAGTTTGCACTTGGACGGTCACAATCTATAAAAGCTATTACTAGAGCGTTGGCATTTTAAGTTTCAAAGTTATTTGATTATTTACATATAAATGTAAACATTTAAAATATTAATGGAGATAGTACTCTTATATGTGTATGAAAATTGCTATAATCAGAAGACAGTTAAGTGGTACTAAAGGAGCCACGTTTGATGAGTTGGAGGTTTCATAACATTTAGGGAGAAGCTAGCCTTGCTTCTAACATCATCTGTAATCATCGTGAGTCCTTTCTTTGAAGTGTTAAGATTTTGGCCATTATTGACAACTAATGCTAATGCTTTCTGTTGTAATCCTGTATTCAATAACTATATGTATGTATTATGTTTTATATTTGTGATTGATATATAAACATAAACAAGTCGTATATCTAGCCTGAGAAGTTAGCCACCATCACTATATGTCATTTGATATGAGAAGAATATATATTGAAGTATATTATTTATCTGAAAATAGGAAATGTACCGTTAACTTTCTGTTCTCAGAAGGCCATAAAAGTTGACAAAAGTTATCTCATTGTTCAGTTCCCACCTATGAGTGAGAACATGCGGTGTTTGGTTTTCTCTTCTTGTGATAATTTGCTAAGAATGATGGTTTCCAGCTGCAGCCATGTCCCTACAAAGGACGCAAACTCATCCTTTTTTATGGCTGCATAGTATTCCATGGTGTATATGTGCCATCAAGGGGAGGGGGGAGGAGGGAGGGATTGCATTGGGGAGTTATACATGATATAAATGATGAATTGATGGGTGCTGACGAGTTGATGGGTGCAGCACACCAACATGGCATAAGTATACATATGTAACAAACCTGCACGTTATGCACATGTACCCTAGAACTTAAAGTATAATTAAAAAAAAAAAAAAGTTGACAAAAGTTGTTGCCATACAAGAGAAGAGATGATCTGGAAAGAAAGATGTTGAGGTTTTATTTTTTTCCTCTTGGCAGATTATAGCTGGTCCTTAAGTAACCCATAGATTTTGGAATGTGTCTTCTGGCCTCAATAAATGCAACTTCTGCAGGGATTTTGTGAGAAATGTATTTATTTTTATATCATATTTCTGTATCTTCAAGCTAAAACCTAGCAGTACTTCTCACTTAAATATTTCTCAGGCTTACCTTAATATTACCTAAGTCCCATTTTAGCTCAGTTTTCTTCAAAGTTATACAGCTGTTAGTCAATCAAAGTGTACTTTTCAGTTGCATATAGAGACACTTGGAATCAGATGTCTTTCAACCCAAGAAACGTTAGTTTCCCTGAGGTGTGAACTTTGTCCCAAATAGGAAGCAGGGACAGAAATGTGACCTAAAGAACCTGGTTCTGCTAAGGAGAGATTTTCCTGAAGATTGGTAAGAGGCATACCTCATATTTATGTATTGCTTTACAGTTTCACAGAAAGATGATTACATATAATGTCTTACTTTTTACTAACATGTAAACTATCACCTGAGAGATTTGGTTTTGCAGCTAAGGAAATTGAAGGTCAAATGCACCACGCTAAGAGTTGTTTAGCTGAAAGGTGGCATCATTAGCAATCACATTGAGTCTTCTGACACTATGTTCAGTGTTTTCTCGACAGGTTTTCACTGTATGACCCACCAATGCTCGTCAAAGTGTTTTATGTTAAAACGATTATTTTCAGGTTAACTTGTTACCTGTGATATGTAAGCTTTACCCATACTTGAAAGTCAACAAAAATTGTTTAGTGTTAACTACGAAATGGGGTCAAAGAAAGACTTTTGGGTGTTATGTGGGCAAAGTACGTTTCTTTCATGCCCAGCTGTACAATATTGAGAAGCAGCTTCATTAAGAAAAGCAGCTCTGGACCCCTGCTGCCAGACTCAAGTCAAGAGTCAGGAATGTGGAGACTGAGACATTGCTGGGGGAGCTATAATACACTGAAAAGCCAAGAAATAGCAGGTGGAATGTGAGAAAATAGTCAGTGGGATGATCAATTAATTCACTCACCTTTCTCTGTTTTAGTCTCATATCAGGCAAAAAAGGGTGAGTATTTTGGTTGCAGTGATTTGTTTTCTTGTAAAATTTTCTGGAGTTTAACACTGTTTAAAATGTGTTTAAATTTTAGGATGGTATTTGATATTGACTTGATGGAATTAACCAACATTCTGTAGCATTGTTTTACATAATTTTAGTGGATTTCTAACTCATGAAAATAATTGGTAACTTAAATTTTCAATGATTTTCTTTAATTCATAGATTAAATCATAAAGTATCAATCAAATAAGCAATATTTTGTTAATAGCTAATTGTCTTTTGTGAGCACAAAAGTATGTCTTAGGGTACATTCCTACATACTGGCATTGTGCTAAGAGAAATAAACCAGGCACGGAAAGACAAGTACTACATGATTTCACTTATACATGGAGTCTTAGAAAGTTGACATAGAAGCAGAGAGTAGAATGGTAGTGACCAGCGGCTGGGGGTGGGGTAGGGTTGGGGCAATGTTGGTCAAAGGATACAAAATTTCAGTTAGATAGAAGGACTAATTTCAAGAGATCTATTATACAACATAGAGACCATAGTTGTTGTAATAACATTATACTCTTGAAAATTGCTAAGAGTAGATTTTAAGCCTTCTCATCACATGCCATTCCACAATGTATACATGTTCCAAAACATCATGTTGTACCCAAATATATACACTTTTAGTTTGTCAATTGACATAAAGAAACATAAAAGATTTTATTTTCATTAGAAAACCAGAAAAATAGGATGCATTTCATATTAGTCACGTGGTTGAATTATTACCCTTTCAACTACACAAAGCCAGAGCACACAGCTTTGCATTTGACTGAATGAGGAAAGCCAGTCCTTTCACAGATAAATAATACTTAAAATAATGTGATGGAAGATCTTTTATTGAAAGCTATCTCTTTTTCTTCAAAAAGTGAAACTTGGTGACAGTTTTGGGGTGGTGGTTGTATTTGAACTCAGCTAAGATGAAATAGCTGATTACTAATCAGAAGCCAAACAACTAGGTTATTGATAGTAAGCCTAAAATGCACTGAGTTCCCTCAAAAGCAGAAACTGATTCAAGAAGGCTGGGGCTTTTTCATGAGGTTGTTAAACAGTGTGGCATCTAAATACAGATCAGTTAATGAAGTAAAGAAATTGAATGTCAGAATAGAAAGTTTAGACTTTATTTTTTAATGGGGAGTTATTGAAGGCTTTCAGGGGATGTTTTAGAAGACCCTGGCTTTGTATAAAACAGAATGTAGAAGGAGAAAAATAAAAGCAGGGAGACAATTTGGAGACTGCAACAATGGGACATGAGGATGGGAAATCAGGAGGCCCTAAAGTAAAGTAAGATAGTGGTGATAAGAATAAAGGGAGAGGAAATGGATGTGATAGTTATTATGAAGGCAGAATGAATATTGATTACATGTTGGCAAACCAGGGAAAGTGAAGTGTTAAGTGTGTGAAAATGTTTTCAGCGTAGGGACTCAGGAGGATGGTGTCCCCATGAAAGAGGAAATATATTGAATTCAGTTAAAATTGTGGGGCTGACCTTGAGAGAGAAATAAGAGCTGTAAATAGATATGTAGAACTTGTCAACATCAAGGCAGTATTTGAGGTCATGAGTCTAGATGAGACTGGCAAAGGAGAAAGCATGGAAAGAAGAAAAGAAATCTATAGACTGTATATTTACATTGGTGCCAGGAGACAGAAAAGATGGGTGGGGATGGGAGCAGAAGACCCTCTAGTGAACCAGAAGTAAGAGTTTTGATACAAGAAAACTGTTGACACAGTTGAAGGCTGTATAAAAAGGTGAAATGAGCAAAAGATAATGAACATATTTGATGGCTAGAAGATCATTGCTGGCCTTGGCAGTGCAGTTTTAGCAGAGTGGATAAGAATACATGTTGGGTTTTAGTAAAAGAAGAAAAATATATGGGAAGTTAATAGTGTATATTCTTTTGTAAAGTTTGGCAGAGAAAAGAAGCCAATAAGATTATAGTTTATGAGAAAAAAAGTTAAGAAATGTAAGGAAAGGTTATTGCTTAAGAAGGAATATGCACATGTGTATAAGCTAAGGGCAAATGTCCAGTGAAGGGCAAAGAGATCATTCATGAGCAAGGTCCTAGAGAAGGTGGGGAAAGGTTACATCTAGGACATGTAAGATAATACAGAAGATTTTGTTCAGATAGGGGAATGTTGGCTTGTTCTTGCCTGAAGATCTAAAACTTCACAATAAAATGCAATACATGAAAAATTGATTTTATGTGTTATGATTTTACTCTTAGTATTCTTCAATAGTGTGAGGTAAAATGTTAATAGAATAAATTGATCATTTAATTATATGGTTTAATGTTATTAAGTAGATGTCCCTAAATTTTAATAAGTATATGCATTTTTTAAAAGTCATACATCAGAACATGACCAGTAGTATAAAACAAAATGAAGGTAGATCAACTTTACTCATTTATTGGCAAGATTTCAGGTTAATAAATTTGAGTAATGAGTTGTGATTATTAAAACACACTTAAGTTAGGATGTTTTCTTGGTTCCCCAGCCTATCCTCATTTGCTTGAACTGCCCTCACCACTGACTCTGACATTTCCCCTTAAATATCTCAAAGGCCCCTCAAAATCAACCCATCCTTTGCTAAACTCACAATATACCCTCTGTGGATACCAGCCTCCAAGCTGGCCCTGAATGATTTCTATTTCTTGGTGTTCACCCACTTGTGTAGCCTTCCCCATCACACATATTATACTGAGGTTGGTCACATAATACCATATGACAGAAGTAATGGTACGTCACTCCTAATGTTAGTTTAAATGTTCTGAAGCTTCCATCTTGAATATTTTCTCTTGCTTGTGTTCTCTCTCTTTTGGACTTCTTGTCTGAGGGTAAGCAAACTGCTGTGTCACGAGCAGTCCTAGGGAGGAGCATATGTTGCAAGAAACTGAAGCCTCAAGTCAATAGCTAATGGGGAAGTGAGACCTGCCAAAAATCACATTAGTGAGCCTGGAAGTGGATACTTCAGTTAAAATAGAACCTTGAGATAACTGCAGCACTGGCAGGCAGTTTGGTTGCAACCTTGTAAGGGACGCTTGACCAAAACCACGTAGTTAATCTGCTCCCATATTTCTGACCCTCAGAAAATCTGTGAGATGATAGCTGTGCTTAATGTTTTAAGCTGCTAAATTTTGGAGTAATTTGATATGAAGCAATAGAGAACTAATATACTGCTGCCCCAGTTTTCTCAGATTCCTAATCTCAGTGAATTTGTACCAACATCTGCCCATTCCCACAAGCCAAGCTCCTAAGGGCCATCCAGGACACCACTTTCTCCTTCATTCTCCAAATAAATTATAAGTTATACCTTGGTATCCATGGTGGATTGATTCCAGGAGCTCCCTTAGATGCCAAATTCTGCAGATGTTTAAGTTCCTGATATAAATGGAATAGTGTTTGCATATAACCTATGCATATCCTCCTGTATGCTTTTAATCAACTCTAGATTACTTATTATACCTAATATGATGTAAATACTATGTAAGTAGTTGTTATACTGTATTATTTAGGAAATAATTACAAGAAAATTTTTTTTTAGTAGTCTGGGCGTGTTGGTTCATGGCTGTAATCCCAGCACTTTGGGAGGCCAAGGCAGGCGGATCACATGGGGTCAGGAGTTTGAGACAAACCTGGCTAACATGGTGAAACCCTGTCTTTACAAAAAAATATTAGCCAGATGTTGTCGTGCCCACCTGTAGCTCCAGCTACTCAGGAGGCTGACGTGGGAGAATTGCTTGAACTTGGGAGGTGGTGGTTGCAGTGAGCCAAAATCGTACCACTGTACTCCAGCCTGGGCGACAGAGCAAGACTCCATCTCAAGATTTGCCTGAGGGTGGTGATAGGGACTGTGAAAAGAAAGCAGGGTGAGATATAAAGTGGTACTGGTAGGGTCTCATTTATGCAGGAGGGCCAGGGATGGCATCTCTGGCAAAGTGTCATGTGAAGAGAATCTGAAGGCATTATGGAAAAGATTTGTGACATCCATGTGGATGTTATAGAGAAGAGAGGTACAGGTAGCGGGCATCACAAATGCCAAGACTGAGGTAGAAGTGTGCTTGATGTGTTCAAGGAACAGCAAGGAGGTCATTGTTGCTGGGGCAGCAGGAGTGAGGAGGAGTGTAGGAGGGAACGATATTTGAGAGATAGTGGATGGCCTTATAGGGAAGATTTTTGGATTTTACTCTACTTTAGTTGGGATGCCATTGAAATGTCTTGATTACAGGAACGACAAAATCAGGTATAGATTTCAACAGGATCAGGATGGATATGGTGTTGAGAATAGATTGTGAGGGAGAACTGGGAGTGCAAGAGAGAGCAGGAAAAAATGATGGTAATGTAGACTAGAGTGATGGAATTAGAGGTGGTCTGACATGGCCAAATTTTAGATATGCTTTGAAGGTAGCATGGACAATTAGATGATAGATTTGATGTGGGTGTGATAGAAAGTGACCAATCAAAGGTGTTTTCACATGATGTTGTGATGCTGTCATGGACCTGAGAGTTGGCTTGTGTTAGTTTATTTCCCAATTCTTATGTCCCCTGCTCATCACTCCTCCCTACAAACCACCATCCCATTCCTCACATACTCCAGATAACTCACCAGAGTCCCCGAGTGGATTCTTTAGAGCCCATTCAAAAATGACTGTTCTGGTAATAGTGGTCAGAAACTCTGACAATGTTGATTTTTGAGTTTAAGCTAGATTGACTATATCTGAAGTTATATTAGACACTATAACATACTGTTAAATGTATTCTGCATAAGTGATGAGAGCTATAGTAAATACATAATATATATAAAGTGTTCATATGTATTGAACACTTTACATGGCTTATTTTTAGCTCCTTAGTAACCCTATGAAGTAGCTGCTATTATTATGATAGTTTTTACCATCAAGAAAGCTGAGTTTTAAAAGTTATAGTTAGTTTTCACTCACACAGTGAGAATGCGGTGGGAACAGAGATAGTATGTAATTCTGCCTTGTTCCAAAAGCGCTCTCTGGTAGAACTACATTCCAATGACCTGTTCTTTATAAAGTAAGTCTTATTTTTAACATCAGTTATAGTGAAATTATGTCTGTCTCACGTTCAAATAATTTTACTAAAGTTATACATTTGAGGAGTAAGATACTTACCAATTGACAAAACGTAGTGATAATTTGCTAATAGAGCCTACATAGATGGTACAATTGCCTTCTATACACTAAATGAATTCAAGCTCTGCAGTAATGGTTGGTGGGAATGTAAATTGTATGGCTATTAAGGAAAACAGTATGAGGATTCCTCAAAAAATTAAAAACAGAACTACCATATGATTCAGCAGTCCTTTTCCTTTATTTATATCCAGAGGAAATCAGTTTGTCAAGAGATATCTCATATTCATTGCAATATTATTCACAATAGCAAAGATGTGAAATCAAAGATGTGAAACCATCATTGGATGAACGAATTAAAAATGTTGTATATATATATGTACAATATCACTCAACCTTAAAAACATACTACTAATCAGCTTTAAGAAAAGAAGAAAATTCTGTTGTTTGTGACACCATGGGAGAACCTCAGCATTACATTAGGTGAAATAATTCAGGCACAGAAGAATATTGCAGTATCTCACTTATATATGGAATGTAAAAATGTTGAACTCAAAAGTAGAGAATGGAATGGTGGTTACCAGGCCTTGAGAGAGGGGTAAAGGTTGATTAAAAGATTCAAAATTTCAGTTCAGAGGAAGGAGTACAAGAGATTTATTACACATCATGGTGACTAATTAATAACAATGTATTTTTTTCTTGACAATTGCTAAGAGTAGATTTTGTTTATGGGCACCTAGTTTGATTCCAAGTCTTTGCTATTGTGAATAGTGCTGCGATGAACATGCAAATGCATGTGTCTTTTTGGTAGAATGATTTTTCTTTTTTATCAGAAAAAATTTTAATTGCATCTAATAAAGGGTTAGAAAATGAAGTTGAGGGTATCTCTAGAAAACAGTATAGAGAGATAGGAAATAGAATAGACAATAAAATTAGAGAACTCATAGCAGGAAAAAGAAGAGACTTGCTACACATAACCCCATGGGTGAGTCTGAATACACAATTATTGAGTGAAAGAAACAAGGAGTATATAGTAGATGCTTTCATTTATGTGAAGTTTAAGAATAGATAACACTATGGTCATGGCCATAATAGTGGCTACTTATTACAGATGGCTATCATACAGGTTGGTTATAACACAGGAAGATGGGTTGATTCATATACCTATCAGAAGTGGTATAATACAAGAATATTAATTGTGGTTCACCAAGTGTATATACATGGAAAAATTATTTGTGTTATATGCTTAAGTTTTGTTTACTGTGTATTATAAACGCAATTGAAATAATAGAGAAGGAAAAAATCAGAGAATCAGTCTAAGATGCGCAACACTTCAACAATAAGAATTTCGGAATTAGATAAAAATAGGAAAAATATAGAGCAGAAAAAGCAGAAATATATCAAGGATGTTTTCTGGTATTGAGGACAAGTATTCAAAATGAAAGGGCATGCTAGTTATCCAGCATATTGGATAAAATTTGATAAAAATGACTGTGTGGCTTAGATACCAGCCAGGGGCAGCTGGTCACATCTGTAGTTCAAGCTACTTGGGAGCCATGGTGGAAGGATTGCTTTAGGCCAGGAATTTGAGGGAGGCTGTAGTGTGCTTTAATCACACCTCTGATTAGCCACTGCACTCCAGCACAGGAAATATGGTGAGACACTGTCTGGGGGTGGGGGGTGGGGAAGATATACCAAAACACATTATTGAGTAATTGTGAAACCCTAGGAACAAATAAAAGATCTTACAAGCTTCCAGATGGGAAAAAAATAGGTTTTGCTATTCAAATACTGGAAGAAAGGAGACAATGGAACATCACCTTCAATATCTGAGAAAAAATTATTTCCAGCCTACAATTTTATACCTAGCAAAATTACCAGTTATGAACATCTTCATTCACCTTTTCTCAAGAAGCTACTGTGGTATATTCACTGCCAAAAATAAGAAAACAAGTAGAAGGGAAGACATAAGATACAGGAATTAGAAAATCTAGTATGAGTGAGAGAGGTGAAAGGAACCCTTGGGAAGCAGGAAAGGAAAATTCCAACTCGATAGCTGAATAGAGGGCCTATTGAGAAAGAAAGCAGTTTAGATCAGAAGTCAGAAGGATCACAAGATTTTTTTTATTTTTTATTTTTATTTTTTTGAGACAGAGTCTTGCTCTGTCACGGCTGGAGTGCAGTGGTGCGATCTCAGCTCACTGCGACCTTCGCCTCGCAGGCTCAAGCAATTCCCCTGCCTCAGCCTCCTGAGTAGCTAGGACTAAAGGCGTGTACCACCACACCTGGCTAATTTTTGTATTTTGAGTAGAGATGGGGTTTCGCCATGTTGGCCAGGCTGGTCTTGAACTCCTGACCTCATG
>NW_016816334.1:1029556-1043548 GCF_001698545.2 Rhinopithecus bieti | reverse complement strand
TATGCAGCCATAAAAAAGGATGAGTTTGTGTCCTTTGTAGGGACATGGATGCAGCTGGAAACCATCATTCTCAGCAAACTATCACAATAACAGAAAACCAAACACCGCATGTTCTCACTCATAGGTAGGAATTGAACAATGAGATCACTTGGACTCTGGTAGGGGAACATCACACACCGGGGCCTATTATGGGGAGGGTCGGGGGGAGGGATGGCATTGGGAGTTATACCTGATGTAAATGATGAGTTGATGGGTGCAGCATACCAACATGTCACAAGTATACATATGTAAGAATGATTTTTCTTTTGGATATATACCCAGTAACGGGATTGCTGGGTCAAATGGTAGTTCTAAGTTCTTTGAGAAGTCTTCAAACTGCTTTCCATGATGGCTGAACTAATTTACACTTCCATTAACTGTGTCTAAGTGTTCCCTTTTCGCCATGGCCTCACCAGCATCTGTTTTCTTGTTTTGTTTTGTTTTGTTTACTTTTTAATAATAGCCATTCTGACAGGTGTAAGGAGATATGTCATTGTGGTTTGATTTGCATTTCTCTGATGACTAGTGAAGTGGAACATATTTCATATGTTTGTCGGCCATTTATATGTCTTCTTTTGAGGATTATCTGTTCATTTCTTTTGCCCATTTTTAAATGAGGTTATTTGTTTTTTGCTTGTTCAATTGTTTAAATTCTTTATCGATGCTGGATATTAGACCTTTGTTGAATGCATAGTTTTGAGAATATTTTCTCTCCTTCTGTAGGTTGTCTGCTTACTCTTTTGATTATTTTGCTGTGCAGAAACTCTAGTTTAATTGGGCCTCGTGTCAATTTTTGCTTTTGTTGTACTTGATTTTGATGACATCGTCATAAATTATTTCCTAAGGTCAATATCAAAATGGTGTTTCCTAGGTTTTCTTCTAAAAGTCTTATAGTTTGAGGGTTTACATTTAAATCTTTAATTTATCTTAATATTTGTATATGGTGAGAGAAAGGGGTCCAGTTAAATTCTTCTGCATATGACTAGCCAGCTATCCCAGCACCATTTATTGAATAGGGAGTACTTTCCTCATTGCTTATTTTTGTCGACTTTGTTCAAGATCAGATGACTGTAGGTGCGTGGCTTTATTTCTGGGTTCTCATTCTGTCCCGTTGGTCTATGTGTTGCAACAGTATCATGCTGTTTTGGTTACTGTTGCCTTATAGCATAGTTTTTATTTTATTTTTATTTTATTTTACTTTAAATTCCAAAATACATGTGCAGAATGTGCAGGTTTGTTACATAGGTATACGTGTGCCATGGTGGTTTGCTATGCCTATTGACCTGTCCTCTTAAGTTTCCTTCCTTTTCCCTCCACCCCACAACAAGCCCCTGTGTGTGTTGTTCCCCTCCATGTGTCCATGTGTTCTCATGGCTCGACTCCTACATACGAGTGAGAACATGAGGTGTTTGGTTTTCTGTTTCTGTGTTAGTTTGCTGCAGATGATGGTTTCCAGCTTCATCCACATCCCTGCAAAGGACATGATCTCATTCCTTTTTATGGCTGCAGCTTTATAATATAGTTTGAGTCAGGTATTGTGATGCCTCTGACTTTGTTCTTTATGCTTAGAACTGCTTTGTCCATTGGGGTTCTTTACTGGTTCCATTTAAATTTTAGAATAGTATTTTTCTAATTCTGTGAAGAATGGCATTGGTAGTTTGATAGGCATAGTGTTCAATCTGTAGATTGCTTTGAGCAGTATGGCCACTTAATGATATTAATCTAATCCATGAACATGGAATGTTTTTCCCTGTTTGTATAATCTCTGATTTCTTTCAGCAGTGTTTTGTAGTTACCCTTGTAGTGACCTTTCGCCTCCTGGTGAGATGTCTTCCTAGGTATTTTATTTGTTTTGTGTGGCTATTGTAAATGGGATTGTATTCTTGATTTGGCTCTCATCTTCAACACTGTTGTTGAATAGAAATGCTACTGATTTTTCTACATTGATTTTTGTACACTGAAACTTTACTGAAGTTGTTTGAGTTTTAGGAGCCTTTTTGGTATAATCTTTAGGGTTTTCTAGGTATAGAATCATATCATTGATGAAGAGAGATATTATGACTTATTCTTTTACTATTTGGATAGCTTTTATTTCTTCCTCTTGACTGTTTGCTCTGGTTAGTACTTCCACTACTATGTTGAATAGAAGTGGAGAGAGTGGGCATCTCTGTCTTGTTCCAGTTCTCAAGCTTTTGCCCATTTAGTATGATATTGGCTGTGGGTTTGTCATAGATGGTTCATTATTTTGAGGTATGTTCCTTCAAAGCCTGGTTTCTTGAGTATTTTCATCATGAAGGGATGTTGAATTTTATTGAAATATTTTTCTATGTCTTAGATTGATCATATGGTTTTTGTTTTTAATTCTGTTTATGTGGTGAATCACATTTATTGACATATATGTTGAACCAACTTTGCATCCCAGGAATTAAGTCTCCTTGATCATTGTGAATTAACTCTTTCATGTGCTGCTAGATTGAGTTTGCTAGTATTTTGTTGAAGATTTTTGCATCAATTTTCGTCAGGGGTATTGGCCTATCATATTCATTTTTGTTCTGTCTTTGCTCAGTTTTGGTGTTGTGGTGATGCTGGCTTCATGGAATGAGTTAGGGAAGAATCCTTCTTCCTGAATTGTTTGGAATAGTTTCATTAGAATTTGGACTAGCTCTTCTTTGTATATCTGGTAGAACTTAGCTGTGAATCCATCTGGTCTAGGGTTTTTTTGGTTGGTAGGTTTTTTTTTTTTTTAATTGATTCAATTTTGGAACTTGATATTGGTCTGTTTAGAGTTTCACTTCTTTTTCCTGATTCAGTCTTGAGAGGTTGTGTGTTTCCAGGAGTGTTTTAATTTCCTCTAGATTTTATAGTTGTGTGCATTGAGGTCTTCATCATAATCTATGAAGATCTTTTGTATTTCTGTGGGATCAGTTGTAATGTCACCTTTGTTGTTTCTGATTGTGCTTGTTTGGATCTTCTTTTTTCTTTGTTAATCTAGTTAGTAGTCTGTTGATCTTGTTTGTCCTTTCAGATAACCAACTTTTGGTTTCATTGATTCTTTGTAGGAATTTTTGAGTCTCAATATCTTTCAGTTCCACTTGGATTTTAGTTATTTCTTTTCTTATGCTAGCTTTGCTTGGTGGTGGTTGTTCTCCTAGTTCCTCTAGGTGTGATGTTAGTGCATTAATTTGAGATCTCTCTAATTTTTGAGGTAGGCATTTACTGCTATAAACTTTCTTCTTGACACTGCTTTTTCTGCATTCCAGATTTTGGTATGTTATGCCTCTATTTTCATGTATTTCAAGGAATTTTTCATTTGTGCCTTCATTGTTTACCCAAAAATCATTTATGAGCCAGTTGTTTAATTTCCTTGTAATTGTGTGGTTTGAGAGATCTTTTTACTATTGATTTCTATTTCTATTCAACCAGAGTCTGAAAGTATGTTTGGTATGGTTTGACTTTTTAAAATTTATTGAGACTTGCTTTATGGGCAAGCATGTGGTCAATCTTGCGGATATGTTCCATGTGCACATGAGAAAACTACATTCTGTGGCTGATGGGTGGAGTATTTTGTACATGTATATTAAGTCCAATTGGTCAAGTGTTGCATTTAAGTCCAGAATTTCTTTATCAATTTTCTGCCTTGATGATCTTTCTAATGCTCTCAGAGGGAGAATTGAAGTCTCCCACTGCTATTGTGTGATAGTCAAAATCTTTTCATATTTCTAGAAATTCTTGTTTGATGAATATATGTGTTCTAATTTTGAGCATGTACATATTTAGGACAGTTAAGTCTTCTTGTCAAACCCTTTATCATTATGTAATGCCCTTCTTTATCCTTTTATATTGTTGGTTTAATGTCTGTTTTATCTGACAGAATAGCAATCCTTACTCTTTTTTTCTTTTTAGTTTATGTGGTAGATCTTTCTCCAATCCTTTTGAGCATATTAATGTCACTATGTGTGAGATGGGTCTCTTGAAGACAGCAGATGGATGGGTCTTGCTTTTTTATCCAAATTGCCACTTCGTGCCTTTTAAGTGGGGTATTTATATCATTTACACTGAAGGTTCATATTGTTACGTAAGGTTTTGAACCTATTGTGAAGTTGTTAGCTGGTTGCTTTGTAGTTTCTATTGTATGGTTGCTTTATAGAGTCTGCGGGATATGTACTCAAGTGCAACAAACAGTAATTTAGAGAATTAAACAACTAACTGCTGTGTACCTACCAATTGGTTTAAGAAATAAAGCTTTAGTTTTTCTTAAAAGAAAATCCATAGTAATATACTAAGAACAGACTATAACATTGCTCTATTGTCTCAATGTTTATTCCCAAAAAATCTAATTTGCATGAGAACTTATATGAGGATAATCATGGATACTAACATGGAAATAGCTGTTTCGTTTGTGAGTAATGAACTTTGAGTAATGTGACATTTCCCATTTGAACACCTATTTTCTAAATTGTTGTCTTTAACTTATGCTGGTGTAACCTACATTATGAAGCTATAAAACCACATCAACCAGATATTTTTATAGAGAAAAATGAAGTTCAGAGGTCAAAATAAAGAGAAATGCTTGTGCCTTATTATTTCTTAGATTGTTCTAATTTTCTCAGCTATTTTTAAAATTCAGGACTTGTGCTATAATTATCATCAAATAATGATGTAATTTACTAGTCCAACAGTCCATTGCCTTTTTATTATAAAATACGTTAACACGTATTTTAAACTTCTTGAAGAAAATCACTATTACTATAATGATTTAACTACTATTTGTGGCATTATTTTTCTTTCAGGATATGAAGAAAATGGGAAAGTGAACCATCTACACTATTTATCTATAGAATCAGCAGGAGGATGCTGTTACTTTTCAAAAATCCACTGATAGAATAGTTAAAAGCATTTTCTGCTTTTAAAAGAAATCTGAGAACTTTCATTAATACTCGAATCACATTTTTTTTTAAAAAGCAAACTGGCTTTTCTGTTTCAGCTCCGAATATTTTCTCCTAATGCTTAATTAAATGTCAAATTCCAGACAAAAGATTAATTTTAAAGTCAAGCTTAGCATATGAGTTACTAATATCTTTTTCTGGGTTTGAGTACTTGTTAATTCCACAAAAGTACACAAAGTAAAAGAGGGCAGTCCAGGTGGTAAAAATTGGCCTTAGGGGTTATATTCCAATATTGCAGATTTTCATGCCTTTGATTCCTCTTCTCCAAGTCTGACATACATGGAAAGATTCCTTTTAGCTGGGTCTGGGTTGACTTCCATTATTCATTTCTCAAAGATCTTTTCTTGATGGATTGCAGTATGTAACTATTTCAAAGACCAAGGTTTGACTAGTGTATTTTAGGGAAATTCATTAACTCTGTAAGTTCCAGAAGAAGAGCTGAAATACAGATCCTACATTTACACCTTTTTCTTTTGATTTATCTCAAGAGGGAATGACACAGAAATGGAAGTGTGTTTAGTTGCACTAGCAGAAGATTTCAATGAAAGATGAATATATGTAAGACATGAGGACTTTTTGTGCATCTTTTTTAATTATACTGTTCTAGTCCATATTCTGCTATAATAATATCTGAGGCTGGGTAATTTATAAGAACAGAAATTTATTTCTCATTTTCTGGAGGAAGCCTAAGATCAAATGCCAACAGGCTCAATGTCTGGTGAGGGTCTGGTTTCTGCTTCCAAAATGGTGCCTCATTGCTGCATCCTTCAGAGAGGACAAACACCGTGTCCTCACATGGCAGGAGAGCAGAAGAGTAAAAGGGCCTGTGTTACTTATCTCTACCCCTTTTAAAGGTCACACCTCTTAATACCATCACATTGGTGATAAAGTTTCAAAACTAGAATTTTGAGGGACATTTAGACCATAGAATATATTTATGCCACAAAATTTAGATTTGGAAGAAATGACTCTCTATAACTCAAAAAGGACTGTAGAGTCTTAAGGAGTATGTATTGTGTACATCTATATAGCTCACACTTATGTAACACTATGTGCCAGGCACTATTCTAATGGTTTATATATATTGCCTTATTTAATCCCCATGCTAACCCTATAAGGCAAATACTGTTATTATCCCCAGGGCAGGAAACTGAAGTCAGGACCTGCTTCATGCACCAGTGACCTCTGCAACTTTAAGGACGTCTGAGAGGCACTGCATTTGGTTTAATGCTTGCTGTCATTTTCTCGAAATTTTTAAGAATTTTGAACAAGAAGCTCTGCATTTTCTTTTTGCACTAGGCTCTGCAAATTATGTAGCTGATGGAGGCACTGAGAGAGTAATTTTCCCCATGGTCACATAGCAAGTGGTCTGATTCCAGACTTCATGTCCTTAACCATATACTATACAGGTGATCAAGAATGATGATTTGTATTCCATGACCATCTACTGAAGGTCAACTGAGTATCTTCTTACTGAACCCACACAATGAGACTTCATGGTAAAATAGTTATTATTTCCATTAAACAGGTGAAGAAACTGATAGAGTAGGAAGTTAACCAATTCAAGGAAGGCCAAACTTCCAGTCCAGTACTAACACAAAGAAATACTTCTTACCAGACTCTCATTTTTTTGTGGAAAATAGTACTAAGCCTGAATACTGTTGTATGAAATTAACTGAATAAGTTAAGAGAGATATAGTAAGAAAATATCTTTTGCTTTGGTCAATTAAACTTTTAAAAGTAGATTTCTTTGCTTTTATTATTTTATTCATTTAGTTATTTTTGTGTGTACGGAGTGATCAGAATTAGATTGATTTCATAATTCAGACTTTTAAATTCTGAGAAAGCCATTTGGTGCTATTATAAAATCCTATATTAAAGCTTTGAGCACTTTAAAAGCATGAACTTCATTTTTTAACTTTTATTTTACGTTCAGGGTTACGTGTACAGGTTTGTTATATAGATAAACTGCATGTCACAGGGATTCAGTGTACAGATAATTTCATCACTCAGGTAATAAGCATAGTACCCAATAGATTTTTTTTTTATCTTCTCCCTCCTCCTATACTCCACCCTCAAGTGGGCCCCAGTGTCTGTTGATCCCCTCCTGGTATTTGTGCGTTCTCATTGTTTAGCTCCCACTTATAAGTAAGAACATGTGGTATTTGGTTTTCTGTGGTTCCTGTGGTAGTTCCTGTGGTAGTTTGCTTAGGATGATGGCCTCCACCTCCATTCATGTTGCTGTAAAGGACATGATCTCATTCTTTCTTATGGCTACATAGTATTCCATGGTGAATATGTACCACATTTTCTATATCCAGTTTTCTGTTGATGGGCATTTAGGTTGATTTCATGTTTTTGCTATTAAAAAGTGTGAACTTCTTAATAAGAAACTTTTTGCACCCTCTGAAGCAATGGCCTGAGTTGTGCCTTGGCCCATTTTAGCCATGACTGGACCTGAAGCAGTTGGGATGTAGGGTGCCATGTTCTAAGATGGCACAGTGTTATGTAAGTGTGAGCTATATAGACGTACACAACAATACATACTCCATTAGACTCTACAGTTCTTTTTGAGTTATAAAGAGTTATTTCTTCCAAATCTGAATTTTATGACATAAATATATTCTATGGTCTAAATGTCCCCCAAATTCAAGTTTTGAAACCTTATCACCAATGTGATGGTATTAAGAGGTGTGACCTTTAAAAGGGGTAGAGATAAGTAGCATACGTCCTTTTGCTCTTCTGCTCTCCTGCCATGTGAGGACACAGTGTTTGTCCTCTCTGAAGGATGCAGCAATGATGTATCATCTTCTGCTTTATTTAAGTGGTGCCATGAGTAGTATTTTCAAAAGTCCACAGGTTACTTGGGTCTCGCTGAGTGGTCGGAACTGCAACATGGACTCACCCCTGGGTAGTGGACAACCTGTGTTTTCTAAGCCCAATAGCACTTACAAAATGACTAGTGTCTTAAAATTGAGTAACTGTATTTCTGGGATATAGTAGTTAAATTATTCCCCATGATTCAGACTGTAGGAGGTAAAATTTTTTATTCTTAACAAAACAGCCAATTTTACCATATTATACACTACATTAGATTGCTCAATATAATTCAGTTGAACAGATTTATATTTCTTCATGTGAGATATGATTTGGCTCTGCATCCACACTCAGATCTCATCTCTAATTGTAATCCCCATAATCCCCACAGGTCAAGGGAGGAACCCAGTGAGGAGGTGATTGGATCTTGGGGGCAAATTCCCCCATGCTGTTCTCATGATAGTGAGCTCTCAAGAACTCTGATTGTTTTATATAAAGGGCTCTTCCCCTTCACCCCTCACTTTTCTCCCTCCTGCCACCTTGTGAAGAAGGTGCCTGCTTTCCCTTTGCTTTCTGCCATGATTGTAAGTTTCCTGAGGCCTCCCCAGACATGTGGAACGGTGAGTCAATTAAACATCCTTTGTTTATACATTATCCAGTCATGGGTATTTCTTTATAGCAGTGCAAAAACAGAACAATACAGTAAATTGGTACCACAGAGAGTGGGATGCTGCTATAAAGATACCTGAAAATGTAGAAGTGACTTTGGAACTGGGTAACAGGCCGAAGTTGGAACAGTTTGGAAGGCTCAGAAATAAACAAGAAATGTGGGAAAGTTTGAACTTCCCAGAGACTTGTTGAATGACTTTGACCAAAATGCTGATAGTGATATGGACAACAAAGTCCAGGCTGAGGTGGTCTCAGATGAAAATGAGGAACTTGTTGGGAATTGGAGCAAAGGTCACTCTTGCTATGCTTTAGCAAAGAGACTGGTGGCATTTTGCTCCTGCCCTAGAGAGCTGTGGAACTTTGAACTTGAGAGAGATGACCTGAAATTGGAACTTACCTTTAAAAGGGAAGCAGAGCATAAAAGTTTTGAAAATTTGTAGCCTGATGATGTGATAGAAAAGAAAAACCAATTTTCTGGGGAGAAATTCAAGCCTGCTGCAAAAATTTGCATAATTAATGAGGAGCCAAATGTTAATCAGCAAGACAATGGGGAAAATGTGTCCAGGGCATGTCAGAGATCTTGGTGCAGACCTTCCCATCACAGGCCCAGAGACCTAGGAGGGGAAAAATGGTTTTGGGGGTTGGGCCCAGGGCCCTGTTGCTGTGTGCAGCCTCAGATCATGGCACCCTGCATCCCAGCTGTTTCAGGTCCAGTCATGGCTAAAAGGGGCCAAGATACAGCTCAGGCCATTGCTTCAGAGGATGCAAGCCCCAGGCTTTCATGTGATGTTGGACTTCCGGGTGCACAGAAGTCAATAATTGAGGTTTGGGAACCTCTTCCTAGATTTAAGAGGATGTATGGAAATGTCTAGATGTCCAGGCAGAAGTTTGGGCAGGGGTAGAACCTTCATGGAGAACCTCTGTTAGGGCAGTGTGGAAGGGAAAGGTGGAGTTGGGGCTCCCACATAGAGTCCCCACTGGGACACTGCCTAGTGGAGCTGTGAGATGAAAGTCACCATCCTTGAGACCCCAGAATGGTAAATCCACTTTCAGCTTGCACTGTGTGCCTGGAAAAGCCACAGGCACTCAATGCCAGCCTGTGAAGGAACTTCCCAAGGCCATGGGAGCTCAGTGCTTGCATCAACGTGCCCTGGGTGTGAGACATGGAGTCAAAGGAGATCATTTTGGAGCTTTAAGATTTAATGACTGCCTGACTAGATTTCAAACTTTCATGGGGCCTGTGGCCTCTTTGTTTTGGCCAATTTCTCTCATTTGGAATCGGTGTATTTACCCATTGCCTATACCCAAATTGTATCTTGGAAGGAACTAACTTGTGTTTGATTTTTTCCATAGGTGGAAGGGACTTGCCTTATCTCAGATGAGGCTTTGGACTGTGGACATTTGAGTTAATGCTGAAATGAGTTAAGACTTCAGGGGACTTTTGAGAAGGCATGATTGGTTTTGAAATGTCAAAAAGATGTGAGATTTGGGAGGGGCACGGGGTGAAATGATATGATATGGCTCTGTGTTTCCATGCACATCTCACCCTGAATTGTAATCCCCATAATCCCACCTGTTGAGGGAGAAATACAGTGAGAGGTGATTGGATCATGTGGGCAGTTCCCCCATGCTGTTCTTGCGATAGTGAGTGAGTTTCTATGAGATTTGATGGTTTTATAAGGGGCTCTTCCTGCTTTGCTCCTCACTCTTCATCCTCCTGCTACCATATGAGGAAGGTGCTTGCTTCCCCTTTGCTTTCTATCATGATGGTAAGTTTCTTGAGGCTTCCCCAGCCATGTGGAACTGTGAGTCAGTTCAACCTCTTTCGTTTATAAATACCCAGTTTTGGGTTTTTTTTTTTTTTTTTTTTTTTTTGAGACGGAGTCTAGCTCTGTCGCCCAGGCTGGAGTGCGGTGGCGCGATCTCGGCTCACTGCAAGCTCCGCCTCCCGGGTTTACGCCATTCTCCTGCCTCAGCCTCCCGAGTAGCTGGGACTACAGGCGCCCGCCACCTCGCCCGGCTAGTTTTTTGTATTTTTTGGTCGAGACGGGGTTTCACTGTGTAGACCAGGATGGTCTCGATCTCCTGACCTCGTGATCCACCCGTCTCGGCCTCCCAAAGTGCTGGGATTACAGGCTTGAGCCACTGCGCCCGGCCGGGTATTTCTTTATAGCAGTGCAAAAACTGACTAATACACTGTGGCAGGCCTTATGCCAGCAGTTATAGACTCAGATGAATTTGACACAGCCCCTGACTTGAAGATGTTCACTGAAAGACCAACAAGTAAGCAGAGAGGAATGAGTGACCTAATAAGGGATCACAGAGACTTCTAGGAAGAGCAGAAGAGTGTTCTGAATGTGGACATTTGTCATTTGGGGAAAAGGAGAGGGCTGCATCACCTAGGCGCAGAAAAAGTGTGGGCCAAGGCATAGAGATGGAAAATAGTAAAAGCACTTGTTGCTAAACTATGTCTTGTTAGGTGGGTGTGGCAAGAGTGGAGCTGGAAGACGATGTAGCCTAGGGTTCAGGTTTCACGTGTAGGTGATGATGGGGACAGCAGGATTTAAATCATGAAACATAAACTGGACGAACGGAGGCAAGATGGTGCACTTCCGGGTTCTTCATCCCCCCCAACTTTTCCCGCGTGCGCCAAAATGCAGCCGGCGACCCGGGAAGGTGCAGACCAACTAGGCATGCGCCAGGTGATGTCAATCCGAAGAGACCAAGATTTACCTGGTCGCACCTGCGGAACACCCCCGACACTCCCGTGCCCCGCCTATTGCCCTCCCACTCCTAGAAAAGCCGCTCCGGACGAACTTCACGCAGGGACTTCCCAGCTTCCCCACTGCAGTCGGGACTGTCGGAACTCCGTCTGAGAGCTCCATGGGCGACTCTGTTGGCCTCATTTGCCGGAGACCGACAACCTCTCCCTACCCACCTTCTTCCCCTGAAGCTAGGTGACCAAAATAAACTTGCAGTTTTGCTCCTACACTTGCCTACTCGCTGGTTCTTTTGTGCCCGCTCTGGTGGTCTTAGAAAAACAAATCATAAACGTGTAACTAAGTTGGAAATATTTCCCATATGAACATACTATTAAGTATGTTATCATTTGTCTGAACTCATGAATAATATGGAAAGCACATGAACAAAAAACAAATACAGCTACATACTCAGAATCTTTCATCTACATGCAAGGTATATAGAGCCATAATGCAAAGGCTTTTGTTAACTTTTAATTTTAATCTATTATAATACATACCAGGAAACTAATTACTGAATAAAACAAAATGAAAAAATACTAGAAATTGTTCTCTCATGGGATCATATTTACTTGACTTAAGAAAATTTAATAGTGTGTTCTCCATGAACAAAACAAATGTTATCTAGGAAAACAAACTTTTCCTAGGTAATCATATTCAATGCCATATCTTTTTATATTCTCTGTATATACCAGAACTCCCAAATTTACATTCTGATTCAGAGTTCACTATTGAGTTAGAGATCTGAATATCAAACATCTCTTAGGATGGCTCTCAGGCACTATGAAGAACAAATCCAAAAGAACCCTTAATTATCCTCTCCTGAAACTCTTCCTCCCCTGCTCTGCCCACTTAGGAGCATGTCAGCCTCTGGCAGCCTTGTAGTTGCTCATGCCGGTGAGTCATCCTTGACACTTCTTCCTCACTCCCTACATCCAATCTATTACCAATTCCTTTCACTTTATACTTATAATCTATCTATATTTCTTGTTTTTGTTGCTGTCACTTCTGACCAAGCCACCATCATTTCTTACCTGGACTATTGCAGTAGCTTTTATAACAGTCTCTAAACCCATTTTCTTGCAATTCTTCTACATATTGTAGCCAGGGTAACCTTATCTCCTGTCTTTCCCCCCAGCTCACCAAGATAGCGACATTGCCCTCACTACAGTTCCAGGAATGTGCCAGACCCTGTCCTGCCTTGGGCCCTGGTACAGACAGAGCTCCCTTCCCAATAAATGCATTTCTGCAGAGACGACCTAATTGCTACTCATCTTTCAGAACTCTGAAAGATACAACTTTAGAGAAGTCCTTCTTCACACTTCAATCTAAAATAGATCCCCCTGCTATTCTTTCTGTAGGAACCTTGTGAGTTTCAATTATGGTTTACCTGTTTAATGTCTACTCCTCCTGACCATAAACTTCATGAGCGCTAGGCATTCCTAGGGCTTAGCACAATGCTTGGTGCACAGAAATGCTCAATAAAATATTTAATAAGTAAAATAGGGTTTTAACATTGTTGCTTTGTGTGCATTGTGCTTGAAGCTTGCCTTTGGTGGACTGCCTGAACATCTTCACCTTCCTTTAGATGTCTTTTGCCTTTTTTCTCATGCCATGTCTCCTGCCACGATGTTTCTTCCTTAGCACTCCTCATTTCTGATGAACTGCTCACTACTCAGGGCCTGAGGTAGTTTCCACTAAATACCACCCACAAATGGTGAGGGGAGGGTAGTGAAGGGTGTATGGGAGTGTGGAAAGGGAGCTCCAGGAACATGCACCAGATGTATGCCACACACATGGAATTGCTTTGAATTTCTTAAATTAAAAGTATATTTGCATCCTACTTTGTAATTATTTTGTATGTTTTACTATAAAAAGTACATGTTTGCTGTCACTTTTGTGACTTGCACAAAATCTCTGACTTAGGTTTCCTTATTTATGAAATTTTCATTGTTTCTATTCTTTAAAACAAATCAACTTTTATTTTAGATACCGGGGCAGATGTGCAGGTTTGTTACATGGGTATATTGTAACCAGGTAGTAAGCACAATATTCAATAGGTAGTTTTTCAACCCAGGACTGCCTCTCTCCCTCCCACCTCTAGTGGTCCACAGTGTCTGTTGTTCCCATGTTTATGTCTATATGTGCTCAATGTTTAGCTCCCACTTATAAGTGAGAACACATGGTATTTGGTTTTCTGTTCCTGTGTTAATTCATTCAGGATTACGGCCTCCAGCTCTATCCACATTGCTGTAAAGGACATGATTTCATTCCTTTTTAAATAATTTGGGCATTTTTTAATTTTGGTAGGCTGCTGTGTCTGAGCCAGCTGAGTTTTCTAAACAGTTTCCTCCTCTCTAATAGTGGAGACCTCCTAATCACTATATTTATGTCTTGCCCCCTACCTTTCTGATATTCTTTTTTTTTTTTTCTTCAAATTTTAGGGTATATGTGCACAACATGCAGGTTTGTTACATATGTATACATGTGCCATGTTGGTGTGCTGCACCCATCATCTCGTCAGCACCCATCAACTCATCATTTACATCAGGTATAACTCCCAATGCAATCCCTCCCCCACTTCCCCCTCCCCATGATAGGCCCCCATGTGTGATGTTCCCCTTCCTGAGTCCAAGTGATCGCATTGTTCAGTTCCCACCTATGAGTGAGAACATGCGGTGTTTGGTTTTCTGTTCTTGTGATAGTTTGCTAAGAATGATGGTTTCCAGCTGCATCCATGTCCCTACAAAGGACG
This sequence comes from Rhinopithecus bieti, assembly GCF_001698545.2. NCBI lineage: Eukaryota > Metazoa > Chordata > Mammalia > Primates > Cercopithecidae > Rhinopithecus > Rhinopithecus bieti. The sequence continues at coordinate 1,029,563 of NW_016816334.1, read as the reverse complement.
CAAACTC
>NW_016816334.1:1005669-1028640 GCF_001698545.2 Rhinopithecus bieti | reverse complement strand
CTTTTGACTTAGGATTGTCTTGGCAATGCGGGCTCTTTTTTGGTTCCATATGAACTTTAAAGCAGTTTTTTCCAATTCTGTAAAGAAAGTCATTTGTAGCTTGATGGGGATGGCATTGAATCTATAAATTACCTTGGGCAGTATGGCCATTTTCACGATATTGGTTCTTCCTATCCATGAGCCTGGGATGTTCTTCCATTTGTTTGTGTCCTCTTATATTTCACTGAGCAGTGGTTTGTAGTTCTCCTTGAAGAAGTCCTTCACATCCCTTGTAAGTTGGATTCCTAGGTATTTTATTCTCTTTGAAGCTATTGTGAATGGGAGTTCATTCATGATTTGGCTCTCTGTTTGTCTGTTACTGTTGTATAAGAATGCTTGTGATTTTTGCACCTTCATTTTGTATCCTGAGGCTTTGCTGAAGTTGCTTATCAGCTTAAGGAGATTTTGGGCTGAGACGATGGGGTTTTCTAAATATACAATCATGTCATCTGCAAAGAGGGACAATTTGACTTCTTCTTTTCCTAACTGAATACCCTTTATTTCTTTCTCTTGCCTGATTGCCCTAGCCAGAACTTCCAACACTATGTTGGAGTGGTGAGACAGGGTATCCCTGTCTTGTGCCAGTTTTCAAAGGGAATGCTTCCAGTTTTTGCCCATTCTGTATGATATTGGCTGATATTCTTGCTCAGATTTACTATTTTATGTTTTTTAACCCCACCCCCACCTTACTTCTCCTTCCAGTAATTCTCAGTGGACTGCTGTTTTTATATTGGGAGAAAATTCTTTATCATGCTGGACTGTCCTGTAATAGATATCCTCACCTCCCTCCACAATGTAGAAAGTTAAGCCTTTCTACAATGGACTCCACCTACAGACTGTCTATAGCACCCACAGTTATTAACTCAACAAGCCAACCCTCATCATATTTCCAAATACCCCTGTGTGGATGGTTCCTCTGTTAGTTGATAGCCACTTTAGGGTGTCCACTCTTTACACAAATCTTCTATTTGATAATGATTTAGAGGTAAATATTTCATTCATTAAAGATTCAGACAACTATTAAATGCCTGCTGTGTGCTAGGCACTATCCTACGCAATGAAGATAGAGTAGTGAACAGACTCATCCCTGATGTTTACTGGGTGTGTTTCTACCAACTCACTTTTTGGCTTGTTTCTGAAAGGAACAAGGTTGTTGTCATTCATTGTGTCATTAAATTATCTTCATTATGTCCTGATGATTTGTTATTCGAAAGTTTTAAGGACATTGACATTTACTTAGAATAGAAAAAAGCATTGACCAAAACAATAACAAAAATAATTTTTAACCCCCCTTTGAATCTAAGTGGTCAGTGCCTAATAGATAAAGCATTAGCAAAATATTAATATTTTGTACATATTAATATTTTAAAATTACATTTAAAAGTAATTTTACATTTTAAAAGGAATTTTAATGCTGAATAATGTAATTTCTATAAGAATTTCTGCTGCAATTTTCCTCCTTTCCTTTTGGCATATGTAGCTCATTTTGGCAGCAGTGACTTTATTTGCTGTATGTAATTACTTAATTTTACTGGGTTTACTCACATTGTTATGCCATTGTAACAAATTTATGTATTCATTCATGTGTAGCTGTACAATATTTAAAGAAGCTGCTAAATGCTATCAGAAGCAACACAGATAGACCCCAGGCCTAACAAATGAAGCAGCCTGGTAAGACAGAGGGGCTGCTGGCAGATGTGATACTGCTCTGTGGGAGAACAATTGGCATGGATGTTTGCAGATAAAGCAAATAAATAAATCAAAGTGATACGTGCCCTGGTATCAGTGGTTAATAAAAACAGGTACTATGTGTTCTATCTGCACATTACTTGAAGATTTCAGAACCTGTAGTGACTAGAAAATACACTTTTATATCGCTTTCTATGGGTCAAACACTGTCATAAATATTTTATATGTTATTTGTTTAATTTTTACAACAAAGATGTGAGATAGATTCATTATCATCATCTCCGTTTCCCAAATGAGGAATAGTGAGGTAATTGGAGATTAAGTGACAGGTAGCATCAGAGATGGGCTCCAAACCCAGAGAGTGAGCTCTAAGATAGTTGATATGGTTTGGTTTTGTCATCTTGTAGCTTCCATAATTCCCATGTGTGGTGGGAGATAATTGAATCATGGGGTTGAGTTTTTCTCATGCTATTCTCATGATAAGTGAGTAAGTTTCACGAGATCTGATGCTTTTAAAAATGGGAGTTTCGCTACACAAGCTCGCTGTCTTTGCCTGCTGCCATCCATGTAAGACGTGACTTGCTCCTTCTTGCCTTTCACCATAATGGTGAGGCTTCCCCAGCCATGTGGAACTGTGAGTCCGTTACACCACTTTTGTAAATTGCCTAATATTGGATATATCTGTATCAGCAGCATGAAAATGGACTAATACAATAGGGATAGTTAACTCCTACACAGTAACACCTCTGATAGGGCCAACAATATTGAGAGTTAAGTCGCATGAGCCTGTTGTTGGGCTTGATAAAGCTGTGTGCCCTCCAATTTTTATAACTGAAATTTAATTTTAAGTAACTTATTTTAAATTTAACTCCTGATTTGTATGTAGGGGAGATAATTTCTCAATGTTAATTAAACGTTTTACTCTATTTTAAAAAGCTATTGTTTTGTAGAAAAATTTCTATGCAGTGATGTAATAATGAGATTTTATTTCTCTTAATTTTACTTTCCCAGAAATATTCAGTTGAAGTGAAAGCACAATTAGTTTCAAAAGGAAATTATTAAATCCAGAATAGGTTATCATCTGGTATCTATTAACTATTACCTGTGTAAAGACTGCCAAAATATAACTATCTGAATTTTTTCCTTCTCCTATACTTTGCTATGTTTTATTTCTATTTTTGAATTTGAGAGAATGTTTTACAAGTCTTATTCCTTTTGTAGTTTCACTTACTTTTTTGCCAAACTTGACAGTTATCTCTAGAGACCTCAACCACAGAATCCATGACAAAGACATGGCTGAATGGTTCCTCACTGACTCGCCTCATCCAATATAGTGTTTTGTTTCTGAGACAATTGGGTCAGTATGAAATACCTGGGAATACAGTGCGTCTATGAACCTCTCTTAAGTAGTTTATATACTTACACTATTTTCCAAACACAAAATATCAATTGTTAGACCTTAACTGCTGTGTTCTTTTTGTTAATTGAAAAGCAGATGTTTCTGCTTTTTGCTTTTTACTCATCTATTTCTGCCCTTTCATTTCTAAGTTTATTCTCTCATCTGCCACCATTGCCATTCTGATAGCTGTTTACACTGATAAGAGACCATCTGCTTGTCTTTCATGGCTGAGGGAAAGAAGTAGGAAAACTAAATTTCCATTCTTCAGAGAGTATTTTGTTTTGCTAATTACTTGAAAGCACTAAGGAAATGTATCCATTTGGCTTAATATTTTTGAGGACAAAAAATTAAAAGGTTAGAAAAATACAGTAGCATTTGTAACATCAAAATATTTTAAACATCTTTATTTATGAGAATAATGAAATGATTTTTTTAGGATATCACCCTAAGTGTCCAGGGACATGAGAGATTCATGGAGATGGTTCAAATAATTTCAATAATTCAGTGTCACTGAAATGTGAATTGATGTGCATATGTTTAGTCAATGTAATCAAATTTAAATGGAATAATGTAGAAATGTGAAAAATCCCAGTTGTCTGCCTGTCTGCTAAAAGTTGCCTTTTGTACTTTGAAATGTGTGTGTGGCGGGGGGGGTGTACATGAGCAGCCCTCCTTCTTTGAGAACCTTCCCTCCCTGCTTCCTAGTTATGTTTACATTTCTTGACCCTGCATCCCTCCCCACCCCATTCCCTTGCACAGAGACATAGGGTAAGGGTGGGAAGATAGCTGATATCATCCAGGTCAACCATTAGATTCTCCTATTAAAATTTCTACTCTACAGATCAAGTCTGAAGCTGAGCACTGGGTTGTTACTAGCAGATTAAAAAAAAAGATGTTGGGGAAATATAATTAAAAACAAAATCTTCTCCCATATCAGAAAACCTATCCACAAAAGTACTATAGAAAAAAATTTTATTGAATAAGCATTAAACCAGCATGTGATGCATATCACAGGCAATCTTTTAAGAGATTGCAAAGACAGAAAGAAATGTCACCCTTACATATAACCAAACTATAATCCATTCTATACATTCCATACATGTTCTCATGATAAACAGTAACTAGTCTCTAAGAGGACTTGATTGCACCATTTGTCACATAGAGTTAATTTTAAATTCACCTAGTAATTAGCATGACCATCTACCATTAGATAATTGGCTTTATCTAAAGGAAAAATAAGCTTTTAATTTTATGCCAAGAGGTAGTTTTGCCACTTTGAGCAAGGTATCCACTGAAGTTAATTCCTACTCTTCCACAGAAACTGGGAAATAGGGGCCTATTCTTTTTGATATTTACATTTCACAGAGATGGCTCCCAGTCCTTGAGAAAGAACTTCATGGCTCATAAAACTGATTACATGCCAATTTTAATTTTCAAAAGGATTTAAATACATTTCAAAGACAAAATGTGCTTACAATTAATAGTTTTCTAAGGTAAATGCTCTAAGAAAAGGAAGAGGGAAATGTATTTTCAAGGGAGAATTAAGTCAGTCTCTTTTAAAATATTTGATGGGTTTTATTGTAAAAACATGAAAACAAGTTCTAGCCAGAGCGATTAGGCGAGAGAAAGAAAGAAGGGGCATTCAAATTGGGGAAAAGTCAAATTATCTGTTTGCCAGTGATATGATCTTATATTTAGAAAACCCTAAAGACTCCTCCAAAAGAGTCCTAGATTTGATAAATGAATTCAGTAAAGTATCAGGTTACAAAAAATCAATGCATGCAAATCAGTAGCACTGCTAAAAACCAACAATGGCCAAGCTGAGAATCAAATCAAGAACTCAAACCTTTTACAATACCTACAAAAATATAATATACTTAGGATTATCCTTAACAAAGAAGGGGAAAGATCTCTACAAGGAGAACTACGAAACACTGATGAAAGAAATCAGAGATGCCCCAAACAAATGAAAAAATATTCCACATTCATAGGTTAAAATAATCAAAATCATTAAAATTACCGTCCTGTCCAAAGCAATCTACAGATTCTATATAATTCCTATCAAAATATTAATGTCATTCTTCACAGAATTAGAAAAAACAATTCTAAAATTCATATGGAACCAAAAAAGAGCCTGAATAACCATAGCAATCCTAATCAAAAAGAACAAATTTGGAGATATCACATTACCTCAAATTATACTACAAAGCTATAGTAAATAAACTAGCATGATACTATTAGAATAGTAGATACATATACCAATAGAACAAAATAGAGAACTCAGAAATAAAGCCAAAACTTAACAGCCAACTGATCTTTGAAAAAACGTACAAAAACATAAATTGAGGAAAGGATTGCCTATTTCAATAAGTGGTTCTGGGAAAATCGAATGACCATATGTAGAAGAATAAAACAATCCATTTCTCTCTCCGTATACCAAAGCAAACTCAAGATGGATTACAAGCTTAAATCTAAGACCTGAAACCATAAAAATTCTGGAAGAAAACCCAGGGAAAATTCTCAAGGACATTGGCCTAGGCAAATAATTTTGACAAAGACCTCAAAAACAAATACAACCAAAGCAAAAATAAATGAGACCCAATTAACTAAAAGGTTTTACACAGCAAAAAAAGTAAACAGACAACTTATAGAATGGGAGAAAATACTTGCAAAGTATGCATCTGACAGAGAACCAATATCCAGAATCTACAAGGAACTCAAATCAGTGAGACCAAAACAAAACAAATGAATCTCATTAAAAAGTAGTCAAATGACATAAGCAGACATTTCTCAAAAGAAGATATGCAAATGGCCAACAGATATATGAAACAATGCTCTACATCACTAATCATTAAGGAAGTGCAAATTAAAACCACAGAGATATTACTTTATCCCAGCCAGAATGGGTATTGTAGTAGAGTAAAAAAACGAGAGGTTAGTGCAGATGTGGTGAAAAGAGAATGCCTATATACTGTTGGAGAGAATGTAAATTAATACAAGCTCTATGGAAATCAATGTGGAGATTTCTCAACTAAAAGTAGATTTGCCATTTGACCCAGCAAACCCATTACTGGATAGCTACCTGAAGGAAAAGAAATCAGTATATCAAAAATACACCTGTGTTTGCTTATTGCCGCACAATTCACAATTGCAAAGATATGGAATCAACTTAAGTGCCCATCAAATTAGGTGATAAGTGGATAAAGAAATATATATACTATATATATTTATATATGAATGCATATGGTTAGCCAGCTATCTCAGCACCATTTATTGAATGCATCCTTTCCTCATTACTTGCTTTGTTGTCTTTGTTCAAGATCAGATGCTTGTAGATGTGCAGCATAATTTCTTGGCCATCTATTCTGTTCCGAATGTCTGTGTGTCTGTTTTTGTACCAGAACTGTGCTGTTTTGGTTACTGTAGCCTTATATTGTAGTTTGAAGTCAGATAACGTGATGCCTCCAGCTTTGTTCTTTTTACATGGGAATGCTTTGACTATTTGGGCTCTCTTTGGGTTCCATTTGAATTTTAAAATTAGTTTTCTAGTTCCGTAAAAATTTAGTTTAATAGTTTGATAGGGACACCATTAAGTCTGTAGATTGCTTTGGGCAGTATGGCCATTTTAACAATATTGATTATTCCAATCCGTGATCATGGAATGTTTTTCCATTGGTTTTGTCTATGACTTCTTTAAGCAGTGTTTTGTAGTTCTCTTTGTAGTTAGATATATTCTATGGTATTTTTTTTTTTGTGTGTGTGTGTGGCTTTGTGAATGAGGATGCATTCTTGATTTGGCACTGAACTTGAATTATTTGGCACATAGAAATACTACTGATTTTTGTACATTGATTTTTGTATCCTGAAACTTTACTGAAATTATCAGTTCCTGGGGCCTTTTGACAGAGTATTTAGGGTTTTCTAGGCATGGAATGATATCATCCATGAAAAAAGATAGTTTGACAACTTCTTTTCTGATTTAGATGCTTTCATTTCTTTTTCTTGCCTCATTGCTCTGGTTAGGCTTTTCAGTACTATACTGAAGAGAAGTGGTGAGAGTGGGCATCCTTGTGGTCATCTTGTTTTCAAGGGGAATGCTCCCAGCTTTTGCCCATTCAGTATGATGATGGCTGTGGGTTTGTCATAGATGGCTCTATTATTTTGAGGTATGTTCCTTCAATGCCTTGTTTGTTGAGGGTTTTTATTATGAAGGAATGAGAAATTTTATCAAAAGGTTTTCACATCTATCTAGATGATCATATGGTTTTGGTTTTCATTTTTACTTTTTAAATTTTTTCTTTAAGTTTGTGGGTACATAATAGGTGTATACATTTGAGTTACATGAAATATTTTGATACAGGTATGCAATCCATAAAAGTCGCATCATGGAAAATGGGGTATCTATCCCCTCAAACATTTATCCTTTATGTTACAAACAATCCAATTATATTTTTAGTTTTAAAAAATGTGCAATTAAATTATTATTGACTATAGTCACTATCTAACACTCGGTCCTATTCATTTTTTCTGTTTTTTTTTTTTTTTTTTGTATCTATTAACTATCCCCATTTCCCCCCATACCCCATTATCATTCCTAGCCTCCAGTAACCATTTTCTACTCTTGATATCGATGAGTTCAACTGTTTTGATTTTCAGATCCCCAAAATAAGTAGAAACATGCAATATTTGTTTTTCAGTGCCTGCCTTATTTCACATAACATAAATGCTCTCCAGTTTTATCTATGTTGATGCAAATGACACGAACTCATTTTTTTATGGCTGAATGGTACTCTATCGTGTGCAAATGGCACATTTTCTTTATTTATTCATCTATTGATAAACACTTAGGTTGCTTCCAAATCTTGGCTATTGTGAGCAGTGCTACAACAAACATGGAAATGCAGATATCACCTTGATATACTGATTTCCTTTCTTTTGGGTATACATGCAGCAGCGGGATTGCTGGATCATATGGTAGCTCATTTTTAATTTTTTTAAGGAATCTTCCAACTGTTCTTTATAGTGGTTGTATTAATTTACATTGCCACTAATTATGTACAAGGTTTCACTTTTCTCCACATTCTCACCACATTTGTTATTGCCTGTCTTTTTTAAGTAAACCATTTTAACTAGGGTGAGATGGTATCTCATTGTGGTTTCGATTTGCATTTTTGATGATCACTGATATTGAGTATATGCCTGTTGTATATCTTATTTTGAGATATGCCTAGTGAAATCTTTTGCCCATTTTTGATTGGATTATTAGACTGTTTTTTTACAGAGTTTTTTGGGCTCCTTATATAATCTGGCTATTAATCCCTTGTCAGATGAATAGTTTGCAAATATTTTCTTCTATTCTGTAGGTTGTCTTTGTTGATGGTGTCCTTTGCTGTGGAGAAGATTTTTCATTTGATGTGATTCTGTTTGTCTGTTTTTGCCCTGGTTGCTTGTGCTTGTGGGGTACTACTCAAGACATTTTTGCTCAGACCAATGTTTTGGAGAATTTCTCCAGTATTTTCTTTTGGTGATTAATAGTTTGAGGTCTTAGATTTAAGTATTTAATCCATTTTGATTTTTGTATATGGTGAGAAATAGGGGTCTAGTTTTATTCTTTTACATGTGTATATCCAGTTTTTCCGGCACTATTTATTGAGACTATCTTTTCTCTAGTGTATGTTCTTTTCTCCTTTGTCAAAGATGAGTTCACTGTAGGTGTGTGGATTTGTTTCTGGGTTCTCTATTCTATTCCATTGGTTTATGTCACTGTTTTTATGCCAGTACCATGCTGTTTTGGTTATGATAGCTCTGTAGTATAATTCAAAGTTAGGTAATGTTATGTCTCTAATTTTGTTCTTTTAGCTCAGGATAGCTGTAGCTATTCTAGGTCTTTTGTGGTTCCATATAAATTTTAGTGTTTTTTCTGGTTTGTAAATGTCATCTCGATGAGTTGTGTTGGTATTTTGATGGTGATTGCATTGAATCTCTAGATTGTTTTGGTTAGTATAAGCATTTTAACAATACTGATCCTTCCAACCCGTGAACATGGAATTTCTTTCTTTCTTTTCTTTCTTTTTTTGGTGTGTGTCCTTTTCAATTTATTTTGTCAGTGTTTTTTATAGTTTTCATTGTAGTGATTTTTCACTTCTTTAGTTAAGTTAATCCTAGGTTTTTAATTTTATGTGTGGCTGTTGTAAACGGGATTACTTTTTTGTTTTTCAGATTGTTTACTCTTGGCATATAGAAATGCTGCTGCTTTTGTATGTTGATCTTGTATTCTGAAACTTTACTGAATTTCATCAGTTCTAATAGTTTTTTGGTGGAGTCTTTAGATTTTTCCAAATATAAGCTCATATAATCAGCAAACAAGGATAATTTGACTTCTTCCTTTCTAATTTGGATGTCCTTTATATATTTCTTGTCTGATTGCTCTAGCTAGGACTTCCAGTACTATCATGAATGAACAGTGGTAAAAGTTGGCATCTTTGCTGTGTTCCAGATCTTAGAGGAAAGACTTCCAGTTTTTCTTCATTCAGTCTGATACTATCTGTGGGTCTGGCATAAGTTACTTTTATTGTGTTGAGATATTTTCCTTTTATACACAGTGTTTTGGGGGTTTTTATGGTAAAGCATTGTTGAACTTTATCAAATGCTTTTTCTGCATCAATTGAAATGATCATGTAGTTTTTATTCTATTGATATGATGTATCATATTTATTGATTTGCATATGTTGAACTATCTTGGCATCCAAGGAATAAATCTCACTTGGCCATGATGAATTATTATTTTAACGTGTTGCTGAATTGGGTTTGCTAGTAGTTTGTTGAAGACGTTTGCAATAATATTCATCAGAGATATTTGTAGTTTTTTAAAAAAACGTGTCTTTGGTTTTGGTATTAGATTAACAGTGGCCTTGTAGAATGAGTTCAGAAGTGTTCTATTCTCCTCTAGTTTTTGGAGTAGTTTGAGTAGGATTGGTATTAGTTCATTCTTTAATATTTGGTAGAATTTAGCAGTGAAATAATCAGGTTTTGGGCTTTTCCTTTTGAAATTTTCTGTTACAGATTTGATCTTATTACTTGTTATTTATTCATGTTTTGGATTTCTTCATTGTTCAATCTTGGTAGGTTGTATGTGTCTAGGAATGTACCCATTTCCTGTAGATTTTTCAATTTATTGGCATACAGTCACTCATAGTAGCCACTAATGATCCTTTGAATTTCTGCAATATCAGTTCTAATATCTCCTTTTTAATCTCTGATTTTGTTTATTTGGGTCTTCTCCCTTGGTTCATTAGACTATAAACTTCTTTGTACTTGGGTATAGATATCTTTAGGTTTGGAAAGTTCTGTTATTATCCCTTTGAATAAACTTCCTACCTCAAACTTCTTCTCTAACTCCTCTTTAGGGCCAATAACTCTTATATTTGCTCTTTTGAGGCTAGTTTCTAGATTTGTAAGTATGCTTTCTTCTTTTTTTTTTTTTTAATCTCCTCTGACTATGTATTTTCAAATAGCCTGCCTTCAAGCTCACTAATTCTTTCTTTTGCTTGATCACTTCTGCTATTAAGAGACTTTGGTGCATTCTTCAATGTGTATAAAATACAAATCTCAATTGTATTTTTTCAACTAGAATTTTTGCTTCTTATTTCAATCTCTTTATTTTTTTCTGACAGAATTCTGATTTTTTTTTTCTGCATCATCTTGAATTTCTTCAAAAAAGCTATTTTAAATTCTCTGTCTGAAAGGTCACATATCTGTTTCTCCAGGATTGGTCCCTGGTGCCTTATTTAATTAATTTGGTGAGGTTGATTTTTTTTCTGGATGGTCTTGATGCTTGTAGATATTCATCAATGTGTGAGCATTATACAATTATATATTTATGACAGTCTTTTAGTCTGGCTTGTTTGTACCCATCCTTCTTGAGAAGCCTTTTCAGGTATTTGAAGGAACTTGAGCCCCATGCCCAATAATGCTGTGTTTTTTGCACACTCCTAGAGGTACCACCTTGATGGTCTTGGCTAATGTCCAGAAGAAGTCTCTGGATTACCAGGTGGAAACTTGCTCTTTCCCCTTACTTTCTGCCAAACAAATTGATTGTCTCTGTCGGAGCTGCCTGAAACTGGGGGTGTAGTGGCACAAACACCCCTATGGCTACCACCACTGGGACTGCACTGGGGCATACCTGAATCCAGCACAGCGCTGGGTCTCATCCAAGGCCTTCTATAACCACTACATGGCTACCCCCAATGTTTTCTCAATGCTGTAGAGCTCTATGATTAGCAAATGTCCTTGTCTTCAGGCAGCGTGTTCCTCCAGGTCCCAGGTAGGTCTGGAGATGCTGTCTGGGAGCCAGGAATTGAAATTAAAAACCTTAGAATTTGCCTGATGTTTTGTTCTCCTGCAGCAAGCTGGCACTCAAATCACAAGGCAAAGTCCTTCTTGTTTTTCCCTCCCCTTTCCTCAGGCAGAGTGGCCCTTTACTATGGCCACCCACCTGCAATGGCCCACAGGAGATTCTGCCAGTCCATCACCAATGTTCACTTAATATCCAGGGGCTCTTCAGTCAGCTTGTCTTGAATGCTTCCTGGCCTGGGATTCCAACCTTCAGGGCAGTCGGCTCCTCTCTGGCTCAGGATAGGTCTAGAAACACTGTGCCAGGAGCATAGGCCTGAATGGGGAACTTCTGCTTGTTGCTTTACCACATTGTGGCTGAGCTGTTTTCTTCTGTTTTCCTTTCTTGTAATGTTTCTGCTAAGAATTTGCTCTTAGCCTAATGGGGTTCCCTTTGTTCACGATCTGATCTTCTTCTCTAGCTGCTTTTAAGTTTGTTCTTTAGTGTTACCTTACACGGTCTATTGACTATATGTCTTGGTGACGTTCATTTTGTATAGTATTCCACAGGTATTCTCTGGGTTTCTTTATTATTATTTTAAAATTTAATTAAATTTAATTTTTTTTTGAGACAGAGCCTTGCTCTGTCTCCCAGGAGGAATGCAGTGGCGTGATCTCAGCTCACTGCAAGCTCTGCCTCCTGGTTTCACACCATTTTCCTGCCTCAGCCTCCTGAGTAGCTGGGACTACAGGCACCTGCCACCGTGCCTGGGTAATTTTTTGTATTTTTAGTAGATATGGGTTTCACTGCATTAGCCAGGATGGTCTTGATCTCCTGACCTCATCATCTGCCCACCTCGGCCTCCCAATGGGTTCTTATATCTGGATGTCTACCTCTCTAGTAAGTGATGTGTTTTTCTAAGACCACCAGAGCAGGCACAAAAGAACCAGCGAGTAGGCAAGGGTAGGAGCAAAACTGCAAATTTATTTTTGGTCACCTAGCTTCAGGGAAGAAGGTGGGTAGGGAGAGGTCTGTCGGCCTCCGGCAAAGGAGGCCAGGCCAAGAGAGTCGCCCTGGTGGAGCTCTCAGACGAAGTTCCTGCAGTCCCGACAGGAGTGGGGACTAAGGAAGTTTGCGCCGGGCGTCTGCCAGGAGCGGCTTTTCTAGGAGTGGGAGGGCAATAGGCGGGACACAGGCGTGTGGGGGGGCGTTCTGTAGGTGCGACCAGGTAAATCTTGGTCTCTTCGGATTGACGTCACCTGGCGCATGCCCGGTTGGTCTGCACCTTCCCAGGCGCCGGCTGCATTTTCGCGCAGGCGGGAAAAGCTGGTGATGAAGAACCCGGAAGTGTACCATCTTACCTCCATTCGTCCAAACAGTAAGATTAAGGAAATTTTCTTGAATTATTTCCCCAAATATATTTTCCAGTGTTTTTTGAAAAAAGTTCCCTTCTTCTCTCTCCAGAATGCCAATAATTTGTAGGTTTGGTCACTTTACATAATATTTCTCAAAGACTGTTCATATTTAAAAATTCTTTTGGTCTTACTGGGTTAGTTTGAAAGATTGGTCTTTAAACTCTGAAATTCTTCTGCTTGTTCCAATTCATTGATAAAGCTCTCAATTGGATTTTAATGTTTCTTAAGTGAGTTTTCCAATTCCAAAAGCTCTGATTAATTTCTTTTAAAAAACATTTTCTCTTATTTTCTGGATTGCTTTAGAAGCTTGTTTGTGTTAATTTTAACCTTGTTTTAGTTCTTGTTTTTAACCTTTAGTTTTAGTCTTGTTTTAGTTCTTGGTGAGGAGTTGTGATCCTTTGGAGGAGAACAAGTGTTCTGTTTTTTGGAATTTTCAGCATTTTTCTGCTGGTTTCTTCCCATCTTTGTGGATTTATCTACAAAGAACTTTCCTTGCAACCCATGCTTTGAATTCTTTATCTGTCATTTCCAAGTTTTCATTTTGGATAGGAGCATTGCTGGAGAGTTAGTGATACTTTGGTGGTGTCACTACATTTGGATTTTTTATGGGTCCAGAATTCTTATGCTGGTGTCATCTCATCTGGTGATGCTGGCACTTCTAATTTTTGTAATTATTTTCATGTCAGTAGAAATTTTTTGTCCTTTCATTCCCTTTAATGTTACTGATTGTTTCCTTTCCCTTTCCCCTCCTCCATAGGGAGTATAACTGTAGAGAATACTGGGTAGTCTTTTGGCTTTGCTCCTATAGCTTATATTGTGCTGTGTGGTTCCACCTCTAAGCCAGTAGATGGTGCTTATGGGTAAGAGCTGGCTGTGGCCAATGCAGTAGGGTATACACTTGATGCTTGTTTTCTGGGTGAAGCCATCTGTTGCCTCAGGCAATGGGTGATCTGCAGAGTGCACAGTGATCTGAGCTCCCTGTTCAGCTTCAGTGATGGGGGTTGTGGTGGTCAAGATGGGTGGAGCTGGACTAAGCAGGTCTGCCTACAGGTTCCTCAATGGCAGGCGCAGAGACCAGTGCCAAGGAAGAATCCAGTTGGTGATCACCAAGTGCCCAGAAGTGTGCCTAGACATGGAGCTGGGAAACTTCAGCCTCACATTTGGTGCATGGGGTTAGGGAGCATCCTAAACAACTAATCCAAGTGAGCGGGTACCCCAGATGCCTGACAATATGTCCAGGTATGGATTTTAGAGGGTCTCACTTCACCACAATCACTGCACAGAAAGGCTGGGTGGCTCAGGATACTGATCTGGGTGAGTAGATACTCTAATTGCCTGAGAATCTGCCTGGGCATGGAGTAGAGAGGGCCCAGCTGCATGGAGGTGTCTGTACAGGAAGTATGGCAGCTCAGGCTACTGAACCAGGATACTGAACTGGGTGCTCCAAATGCCTGTTGATCTGCCTGGGCATGAAGCAGAGAGGGCCTCCCTGCACCCCGGTCTCTGTACAAGAAGGATGGAGGAACTCAGGCTGCAATTATGCAAGCAGGTACTCCAATGTGTATTTTGCTTTTTTAAAAAATTACCTTCAGACTGTTAAATATGAATCAATTTACATGTTTAGGAGTCCTCCCAGTGCTCTTTCCCCTCACTTCCCAATTTTTGTTAGTCATAGAATTATTTTTACAGTGTTAGAATTTGTAATATTTATGTTCTATTCTTTTTTTCTATGCTTAAGACCGAGTCTTACTCTGTTGCCCAGGCTGGAGTGCAGTGGCACGATCTTGGCTCACTGCAACCTCTGCCTCCTGGGTTCAAGCGATCCTAATGCCTCAGCCTCTCGAGTAGCTGGGATTAGAAGGTGAGCGCCACCACTCCTGGCTAATTTTTGTATTTTAGTAGAGATGGGGTTTTCCATGTTGGCCATATATCTCTGATATCCGTTCTTCCACTTGATTGATTCAGCTGTTGATACTTTTGTGTATGCTTCACAAAGTTCTTGTGCTGTGTTTTTCGGCTTCATCAGGTCATTTTTGTTCTTCTCGAAACTGGTTATGCTAGTTAGCAATTTGTCTAACCTTTTTTCAGGGTTCTTAGTTTCCTTGCATTGGGTTAGAACATGCTCTTTTAGCTTGGAGTTTCTTATTACCCACCTTCTGAAGCCTACTTCTGTCAGTTAGTCAAACTAATTCTCCATCCAGTTTTGTTTCCTTGCTGGTGAGGAGTTGTGATCCTTTGGAGGAGAACAAGTGTTCTGTTTTTTGGAATTTTCAGCATTTTTCTGCTGGTTTCTTCCCATCTTTGTGGATTTATCTACCTTTGATCTTTAATGTTGGTTACCTTCGGATGGGGCCTCTGAGTGGACATACTTTTTGTTGCTGTTGATGGTATTCTTTTCAGTTTTAGTTTCCTTCTAACCTTCAGGTCCCTTTGTGGCAGGTCTGTTGGAGTTTGCTGAAGGTCCACTCCAGACCCTGTTTGCCTGGGTCTGTGTATCACCAGCAGAGGCTGCAGAACAGCAAAGATTGCTGTCTGTTTCTTCCTCTGAAGCTTCGTCTCAGAGGGGCACCCACCAGATGCTAGCCAGAGCTCTTCTGTATGAGGTGTCTGTCAGCTCCTACTGGGAGGTGTCTCCCACTCAGGAGATACACGGGGGTCAGGGACCCACTTGAAGAGGCAGTCTGACACTTAGCAGAGCTCAAATGCAGTCCTGGGAGATCCGCTCTCTCTCTTCAGAGCCACTAGGCAGTGGTGTTTAAGTCTACTGAAGCTGCACCCACAGTTGCCCCTTTCCCCAGGTAATCTCTATTTAAAGATTAAAATTTTTTTTTGTGTTGGCATTTCTTGCTACATAATTTCCCTAATAGTATTGCTTTTACTATATCCCATAGGTTTAGTATGTTGTATTTCCATTTTCATTCATTTTAAGGATTTTTTATATTTATTTATTAATTTCTTTATTGACCCAATGATTGTTCAGAAGCATTTTGTTTAATTTCCATGTGTCTGTGTAATTTCAGATGCTCCTCTTGCTACTGATATCTAGTTCTATTCTATAGTTGCAGAAAAGATACTTAATACCATTTTAATTTTTTTGACATTTTTGAGACTTGTTTTGTGACCTAACATATACTTGATCCTTAAAAATGTTCTCTGTGCTGAGATGAATGTGTATTCTACAGCGAATTGCATGAATGTTCTTTAGATGTCTGTTAGTTCAAATTGCAGATTAAGTTTTATGTTTCTTTGTTGATTTTATGTCTAGATTATCTGCCCAACGCTAAAAGTTGGGTGTTGAAGTTGCTGACTATTATTGTATTGGAGTCTATCTCTACCTTTACCTCTAATATTTGTTTTATATATCTGGGTATTCTGGTGTTGGGTGTATATATAGCTATAATTGTCATATACTTTTTTTGGATTGACCCCTTTATCATTAAATAATGACTCCCTTTGTGTCTTTTACAGTTTTGTCTTTAAATCTGCTTTATCTGATATAAATATAGCTACTCCTGCTCTTTTCTGTTTACATTTCATGGGATGTCTTTTCCATCCCTTTATTTTATCCTTTGTGTCTTTATAAGTAAAGTGACTTTCTTTTAGGCAGCATATGTAGCTCTTGATGCTTTTGTCAAAAATGACTTGACTGTAAATGCATGAATTTCCAGGTTCTTTATCATTGATCTATGTACCTATTTTTATGCCTAGTTAAAAAAAAAGTTGGCCCGGCCACGGTGGCTCAACGCCTGTAATGCACAGCACTTGGGAGGCCGAGACGGGCCATATCACGAAGGTAGGAGATCGAGACCATCCTGGCTAACCCGGTGAAACCCCGTCTCTGATCTTAAAAAAAAATACAAAAAATGCAGCCGGCGAAGGTGGCCGCGCGCCTGGTAGTTCCCAGCTACTCGGGAGGCTGAGGCAGGAGAATGGCGTAAACCCGGGGAAGGAGGCGTTGCAGGTGAGCTGCAGATCCCGGTCCACTGCAATCCAACCCGGTGCCGACAGAGCGAGACTGCCAGTTCAAAAAAAAAAAAAAAAAAAAAAAAAAAAAAAAAAAAAAAAAAAAAATTCTATTCAACCATTCTACTGTCCTTTGGCTGAAGTATTTTGTATATTGTACATTCAATGTTGCTGTTGAATAGGCATGGAGATATAATTTTGATTAATATATTTTCCTTATTGTTTTGTTGGTTCTTTTTTTTCTTTCTTCATTTGTTTTCCTTTGGTGTAAAAGTTGTATTTTCTCTGGTATTATGTTTTAATTTCTTGGTTTTACATTTTGGTCTATCTGTTACAGGTTTGCTGTATTTAATGGTTACCATGTAGGCTTACAAGCAACATCTCAAAAATCACTTAAAATTAAAGTGATAACCTGACTCTGAGCTGTAAAGAAAAGAAAAGACAAGCAAAGAGAAAAGAAAATAATTTACAGTTTAACTCATTCTCTCTGCTTTTGATTTTTTAAAATCTCCATTTATGTCTTTTCATACTGTGTATCTCTTAAAAACCTGTAGTTATTATTTTGATTTGTCTTTTAGTCTTCCTACTAAGGATATGAGTGGTTTATACACTGCAATTACATTGTTAGATTACTCTATTTGTCAGTGTATTTACTATTATCAGCAAGTTGTATACCTTCAGATGATTTCTGGTTGTTCATTAGCCTCTTTTTCTTTCAGATTAAAGAAATTCTTTTAGAATTTTTTTTTATAAGACAAGTCTGGTGCTGATGAAATCCCTCAGCTTTTCTTTGTCTGGGAAAGTCTTTATTTTTCCATCATGTTTGAAGGATGATTTGCTGGATATAATATCCTAGGTTGGCATTTGTTTCTTCAGAACTTTTGGATATGTAATCTCAGTCTCAATCTGGCCAATAAGATTTCCACTGAGAAGTTTGCTGCCAGACATATTGGAGCTCCTTTATATGTTATTTGCTTATTTTCTCTTGCCTCTTTAGAACCCTTTCTTTGTCCTTAACCTTAGAGAGTTTGATTATTATGTGCCTGAGATATCATCTTATTTGGTTTGAATCTTCTTGACGTTCTTTAATCTTCTTGTACTTGGATAGTCATATTTTTCTTTAGGCTTCGAAAGAAATGCTTGGAAAGTTGTTATTTTTTAAATAAAATATGTACCCCAATATTGTTATATATGTTCTCTTTAAGCAAATAACTTTTAGTTTTGCCCTTTGGAGGCTATTTTATAGATCTTATAGGTTTACTTTATTCTTTTTTTTTCCTTCTGTGTGTATTTTTATATAGCCTGCCTTTGAGATCACTTTATTCTTTCTTCTGCTTGATCAAATTTACTGAGTATTCTGAGGCATTTTTTTAGTTTGTTAGTTCAATTTTTCAACTCCAAATTTCTGCTTTATTGTATTATTTCAATCTCTTTGTTAAATTTCTCTGGTAGAATTCTGAATTCTATCTTTGTGTTATCTTAAAGTTCACTGAGCTTCCTTACGACAGCTATTTTGAATTCCCTATTTGAGAGGTCATATATCTTTATCACTCCAGGATTGGTCACTGGTGCCTTATTCAGTCCATTTGGTGAGGCAATGTTTTCCTGGAAGTTGTTGATGCTTGTGGATGTTTGTTAATGTCTGGGCATTGAGGAGTTAAATATTTATTCCAAACCTTGCAGTCTGTGCTTATTTGTACCCATCCTTCTTAAAAGAAGTTTCCAAGAATTCAAATGGGATTGAATATTGTGACCTAAACCTGTGGCCACTCTAGCTCTTTTTGCATTAGTGGGCACACTAAGCTGCAACTCTTGCAGATTCCTAGATACACAGCCTCGGTGGACATGGTGAAGATAAGGGAGAATTTCCTGGGTTCTCAGGCAAAGTCTGTCACTTTCTCCCTTTTTTTCCTCCAAGAAAAAGGAGTCTGTCTGTGCTGGGCTGCCTGGAGATGGGGAAGTAGTGTCACAGGCACTCTCATGGCCACCATAGCTGGTCCAGTGCTGGGTTGCACTTGAAGTCTATGGCCTTCCAGACGAGCACAGTAATTGGGTGAGCCAATGCCTGTTGCCATTACTATCTGGTGCTACTGATTTTTATTCATGCTCCAAGGCCACTTTGGTCAACAGGTAGTGAACCCTGCTGGGAATGGGTCTGTCCTACCAGGGCAGTAGATTCCCTTCTGGCCTGGGGGTGAATCTAGAGATGCTGTTCAGGAGCAAAGGCCTGAAATCAGAGGCTTCAGGAACTTGTTTCGTGCTTTATTTTACAGTGGCTGAGCTGTTATCCAATTTGCAAGACAAAACCTTCTATATATACTTCCTTCCTTTAAGCAAAAGGAGTTTTTCCCCATGCTGCACTGCCTGAAGTTGTGGGAGGGGTGACATAGGCACTACCATGGCTGCCACAGCTGGTGTTGCAGTGGGCCACACTTCAAACTCACTACCTCCAAGAACAGCACAGCACCCAGGCTTTCCAAGGGCTGCAGTCCTTCTGACCGAACTGCCATTCAAAATTATTTAGGGCTCTAGACTACCTTACAGCTGCTGGTAAAGTTGGCCAGGGCTTGTGTTCTTCTAGTTGGGTGGAAGATTCCCCTTTGGCTCCAGCCTGGTCTAAATACTCCCCTGTGATCACTGGTGGAATTCTGTCCAGTGTAGTGTTCCACTGTATGTAGCACACTTGCTTTACTTTCTCTCCTGCAAGCACACAGATTCTTCATGCTGTCTTGCCTGGGATTGGAGGAGAGGTGGCATAAGCAATGAAAGAGTGTCCTTCCTACCCTCTTCAACACCTCTTTCTTTGTTATTTATGTTAAAACCTGATACTGTGACTGTATACACCTGATTTTTGGTTCATATGAAGGTGCTTCTTCTCCCCTGCCATCCCTCCAGGATAGTTGCTCATTTTGGTGTTCCTGCAAGGCAATGATTGCTTGAGGGTTCTATTTGACCCTATTGATTCACCTCCTCCCTCAAGTCTCTTAAATTTTTAAAAGTTATCCTTACAATTAGGGTACCTTATATTCTATAGCACTTCTTAGTTTACAGCAGGTTCATATGTATAATTTTATTTGATCTTTGCATTTTCTCTGTGAGCACAACAACTATTACCTTAATTTTGCAGATAAACAAATTGAGCCTCCAGGTTCTATGGCTGGTTAAAGAGTGAGTCTGAGTTTGTATCCAAGCATTCAAGACTAAGTCCAATGATCGTTCTAATATATCATTTTTCAAATATTTTTTGCATAAAAATGCACTTACATGGATGCATTGACGTTTAAAATAAAATGATTAAATCAGAGTCCAGAGTCCTTTATAATAACCAAGGTCTTTTATGAACAGTGTTGTCTACTGCCTTCCCTTTCCCTGCACCCTTTGCTTGATCCCATGCCTTCAGAACTTGGCTTTCCTCCCTGCTGAAATTGCTCTTCCAGCAACTGATAACCCCGTAAAGAACAGATCCTGTAATGTTTTCTCTGTTCTCATTTTCTTTTTTTGTTATTACAGTACCTAACATAAACCTCTTTACCATTTTAACCATTTCTGGGTATACAGTTCAGTGACAGTAGGCACATTCATATTGTTTGCTATGCAACCATCACCATTCATCTTCAGAACTTTCCCATCCTCCCAAACTGAAACTCTGTACCCATGAAACAGTAAGCCCTCATTCTGCTCTCCCACCAGCTCCCAGCAACCACTATTCTACTTTCTGACTCTGAATTTAACTACTCTAAGTACCGTGTACAAATGAAGTACCATATAAAAGTCTTGCAGCATTTATCCTTTTTTATCTAGTTTATTTCAATTAGCATAATGTCTTTAAGGTTCATCAATGTTGTAGCATGTGTCATAACTTCACTACTTTTTACAACTGAATAATATTCTATTGTTAAGTATATATTACATTTTGTTCATCTGTTGATGGACATAAGGGTCGTTTCCACATTTTGGCTATTGTGAGTAATGCTGCTATGAACATTGTTGTACAAATATCTGTTCAAGACACTGCTTTTAATTCTTCGGAGTTTATACCCAGAAATAGAATTGCTGAGTCATATAGTAATTCTATGTTTAATGTTTTAAGGAACTGCCATACTCTTTTCCACAGTGACTGCATCATTTTTCATTCTCACAATGCACAAGGATTCCAGTTTCTTCACATCCTTACCAACACTTATTTTTTTTCTTTTTTTGGTGGGTGAGGGGGTGGGAAGTGGTATTTCTTTGTGGTTTTGAGTTGTCTTTCCCATTGAATAGTGATGTTGAGCATCTTTTCATATACTTATAGCCATCATTGGCATATTTTTAAAAAGAACACCGGGAATCAGAGATTTTTTGATTCTGATCTTCCCAAGTTCAGTTTGTTTTATTTGTTCTTTTATTGGCCAATAATCTTTAGCATCCCTCCAGTACCTTTTTTGCTTAAACTCACTCAGCTTGATTTCTATTGCTTGTAAAGAATACTTTTAATTCAGCTATTTTTTTTAAAAAAAAACAACAACACTTTTAACAGGTAACTATATTTCTTTTTGGCTCCACTAATTTTGCAATGAACTGCAGCATTTGGTTCACCCTACTATCTTTGCAAAGTATTTCTGCTACATTCCTACTATATTATGATTATTTATAAATGAGAACAATTATTAGCCATGCAAAAAAAAAATCAAAATGTTCCTTTTTAGCTTAGTGTAATGAATACAAGAGGAACACATTTAAAGTGTACTTTTCTCTCCACATGAATCACAAAGGTACATGTTTATTATTGCCCCTTGTGTTTGTGTTCTGTCCTCTGCAGAGGTGTCAGAGTGATAGTGGTCTATGCTATAGCAACCAGTCAAGCAAATTTCAGAAGGCAGAGGGGCAGGAACCTGGAGGGGAGTGTGATGGAGTGGTGGTGGTAGGAAAGTGTACAGTATGGGATCAGAGGACTAGAGTTTGCTTAGGTCTCTACATTTCTAGCCATGAAAATCTACAACATTCCTGTTTTAGAATCTCATAAGGCAGAGTGAGAATTAAATGGTATTATCTATGCATAGCACTTAATTGTACTGAAATTTAGTAAGAATTCAGTAAAGGTTAGCTATCTTTCCCATCCCAAAGAGCTATTTTTATATCAACATTTTAAAATTCTCTTTACTTCTAGTGTAACTTTCTCCTAGCTGGTATTTAAGAAGCATGGGATATAGACATTTTATCTCTTTTAAATTAATGTCTTGCATTTAATGTAGCAAAATGGCTTTCTAATTGTACAGACATTAAACTTAAAAAAATGTCACAATGGGAAAGGGGCATTAACCATGCCATCATTGAAACGTGGAATGAGGATAAGATCAATGCCTTGATTTTCTATAATCATCGTAAGAGTCACATAAAATGTCATTTTTCGATACTCATTCTACTGTCAGGGCTTCTGAAGAAATGAAGAGGAAAAAAGTTATAGCATATTTCACTGACACCTTAGAAGATCTGAATTAATAGTCTTTAAGAATCTACACAGTTTTACTAATAGTTCAGCTGAAATTAAAATGGAAATTGCAGTAATAATTTTCTGCTGAGAAAGAACTCCTTTGTGTGATATGTCACTGTATCGTATCATTTATTATTCTGTTATTAAAAGGTTCATTCAGTCATATTTTCTTCTTTAGGGTTAATTACAAGCTTAAAGATTGGCTATCAACTCTCTCTCCAATAGCGTAGTTATATACTGGAACACATTGTCAGGATTCTGACAAAGAAGGATCTTGGATCCATGTCTATCTTCTCTGTCCAGCTTTTGGAAGAAAAGTGAGTTAAAGTGACTGCATAATTTACCAACAGTAAGAAATCATCATACTCGGGGGGGTGGAGCAAGATGGCCGAATAGGAACAGCTCCAGTCTCCAACTCCCAGCGCGAGCGACACAGAAGACCGGTGATTTCTGCATCTTCAACTGAGGTACTGGGGTCATCTCACTAGGGAGTGCCGGACAATCGGTGCTGGTCAGTTGCTGCAGCCTGACCAGCGAGAGCTGAAGCAGGGGGAGGCATCGCCTCACCTGGGAAGAGCAAGGGGGAAGGGTTCCCTTTTCCTAGCCAGGGGAACTGAGACACACAACACCTGGAAAATCAGGTAACTCCCACCCCAATACC